>NC_054708.1:63089370-63154370 GCF_016097555.1 Gigantopelta aegis | reverse complement strand
ATATATGGCATCGGACATATGGCTAAGGACCACACATATATTGAGAAAGGAAACCCGATGTTGCCACTTCATGGGCTACTCTTTTCGATTAGCAGCAAGGGATCTTTTACATGCACCATCCCACAGACAGGATAGCACATACCACAGCCTTTAATATACCAGTTGTGGTGCATTGGCTGGAATGAGAAATAGCCCAATGGGCCACTGATGGTGATCGATCCCAGATTGACAGCACATGAGGCGAGCCCCCACCCACCAGTCTGAAGAACCATTTTTAATGACTTTCATTTTAAACAAATTCATTCATCATATACAACACTAAAATGGCCCGAAAATCTCAGAGCATCTTTATTTCAGAACTTCTCAAATTTCCCTTCAGATCCCTCCCCCTTTGGAAGCTTAGCTCATCTGCCTTTGACAAACTCAAATTGGCCCTTTTAGAATTTGTGACACCCCCTTTACAGAATCATGAATCCACCCCTGGAATTGTTGGTGGAGCAAAATTTGCAGCATAGTTCCCCAACTAATAACTGAAATTAAGCTGAAAGTGAATACTATCATCTTCTGAATTCCTTGACGTGATTGGACATATACTTTGGAATGAATCAGTCTAAATAAAATTAACAAACTGTGAATTTTGAATAGACCCAAATTAGTTGTGCCCAAGTATTCACAAAGTGTGTCTTCACTTAATTTTTTATATGACCTGACATACCTCTACCCAATTAAGGTTCAAGCACACTGTCCTGGGGACACACAGTCCAGAAAGTGTCTCTCCAGGACAGACAAGTGTGTCTGTCATCTATTGGGTTTAGAAAACTCATACAGTCATTACCAGCTGAACTGGATTATTACATTTCCAAGCATGGTAATAACGTCACAACCATGGGGAGAAAATATCCGGAGGGTCTATGAAGTCGGTCACTGGTCTATACCGGAAACTGAGGAAAAGTAACAGAGAGAATACACTCTTATTTATCGCAGGGGAAACCTTTTGTTTGTGCGGACTCCCATTACAATGTGGCTATTTCCAGCCATTGTACACCTCTAACAGGAGAATGATCACACAACCATGTTTTTAGATTAAAGCTATCACCTTCCTGTGTGAGCTGGTTTTTAGCCAATATACATGCAGCCAGTTTTGTAAAGCAGGTGTAAATTGGGTTCAGTCAATACGGACAGTTCAAATCACCACAGATATAGACAATATAGTGTTAGGTACTGGCGTATCCCGTGCTTAGTATGGAAACGTTGGGATGGGGTTGATGGGTAGGTGGGTTCGATGGATGGATGGATGGGTGGATGGGTGCTTGGTTGGCTGACTGGCTTGTTTTTTGTGGGTGGGTGGATGGATGGATGGATGAATGGATGGATGAATGGATGGAGGATGGATGGATGGGTGGATGGATAGAGGATGGATGGAAGATAGATGGGTAGGTGGAAGACCGGCTGTCTGCCTTGTTTTTTTTGTGGGTGGATTGATGGATGGATGGATGAGGGGAGAGAGGGAGGGAGGGAGGGAGGGAGGGATGGGTGGGTGGGTGGGTAGGTAGGTGAAAGACTGGCTGACTGGCTTGTGGGTGGATGGATTGATGGATGAGTGGATGGAGGATGGATGTATGGATGGATGGATAGGATGGTTTCAGAAAGGAAAGGTATCGGAAAAAACCCAATCTTTCTTTATTTCTTTCTTTACTTCTATTGGATATTGGATTGATGAATGGATGGATGGATTAATTCAGAAATGAAAGGTAACTGAAAACCACCACATCTCTCTATTTCTTTTTAAATACAACACACGTCACATAGTGACAAAGAAATTACTTAGCAATGACAAACATATCCTGATGATGATGATGGAATGGATGGTGAAGCTGCATTATTTCCATTCCGTTCACATGGATCTACACCTCCTACCTATGCCTGGTGTCATGTTATCTTGTTATCACTGTATACACTAGAACATGCCAGTGCTTGACAGGTAATCATCTGTCATGTTCAGTCAACTAGTGTACACTGAGGAGACACACCTATAATCACACCATGAAGTGGATGAAACTTCTTGTCTTACACCTGCCCAGTCAACCTAGTGGTCAGCTCAGTCTGAGCAGGTTCTAACACTAGAAGGGCGAGACTTGTTATATGTGGTCTTATACATTCCTAGTCAGCCTAGTGGTCAACTCACTCTGAGCAGGTTTTGACACTAGAAGGGTGAGACTTGTTGTATGTGGTCTTACACCTTCCCAGTCAGCCTAGTGGTCAACTCACTCTGAGCAGGTTTTGACACTAGAAGGGTGAGACTTGTTGTATACTCTTCAAAAGAAGAAACGCAAAACCACATTGTCGTAACATTTGGAGAATTGATTTAATTATTGAATGGTGAGTCCGATAATTACCAAATGTTGCAGGATTGTTCACAATTCACTCTAGTCCATTGTGAGTAAGTGATAGGACACACCACCAAGGTCAAGGTCATCTGGAGTCAATACCGGGTGTGGCCTCCGCGTGTGTTGACAACTGCCTGGCACCGCCTGCCCATTGAAGCAACCAGAGTACGGATGACGTCCCGGGGGATGGTGGCCCACTCGGCCTGCAAGGCTGCTGCCAGCTCGGGCAGGGTCTGGGGCTGTGGTTGTTGCTGTCGGAGGCGTCGGTCCAACTCGTCCCATAGATGCTCAATTGGGTTCAAATCCGGTGATATCGATGGCCAAGGAAGGACATTAATGTTGTTGTTCTGTAGGAAAGCCGTTGTGAGACGTGCTGTGTGAGGCCTGGCGTTGTCATGTTGGAACACTGCGTTGGCGTTGGCCATAACTGGAACGATGTGTGGCCGGAGGATCTGGTAAATGTAGCCCTGTGCATTCAGGTTGCCCTGCACGTGGATCAGGTCAGTTCTGCCAGTGTGTGAGATGGCTGCCCACACCATGACACTACCCCCGCCGAATCTGTCCACTTCCTGCACGCAGTTTGCCGCATAACGTTCACCACGACGCCTATACACGCGACATCTTCCATCATGACGTCGGAGCAGAAATCGGGACTCGTCACTGAACCACACCTGTCTCCATCGCAGTTGAGGCCATTGTCGATGAATCTGGCACCACTGCAGTCGGAGTCGACGGTGTTGTGGTGTTAAGATGACACCTCGAACTGGACGTCTGGCACGAATTCCTACCTCACGTAGGCGGTTCCGTACGGTCTGGTCGGATATCCTGCGCAAACCTGGTATTGCTGCGGCTGTGGAGGTGGCAGTAGTCAATCGTTCCCGAATGTGGCGTACCCGGATGTAGCGGTCCTGCCCGGGGGTAGTGACCCGTGGTCGATCGGATCTAGGGAGGACACGTGTTGATCCATGTTGCTGGTAACGGTCCCACAGTCTGGAGATGGTGCTTGGGGACACATGGAATGCCCTGGCAACGGCCGTTCTGGATTCGCCTGCGTCTAGTCGGCCGATGGCATTGTTTCTCTGCGGTTCACTGAGACGTGGCATGTCCTGGATTGTCAACTGTCGGCCAGATACAGAGGCCAGGCAAGCGAACACCCTGCACTTTTATACTGTCGGTGTTCATGTTGCACGTGCAGACAACGCACGTGCAGTGGTGACATGGTTTGCACGTGGCTGCGTTTTTACGAATATTCACATTTTGGAACTTTATTGTACAGTAGCTGCGTTTTATCGAATGTAACCGTGGGAATGTGTTTGGGACATGCAATGACCTTATATTCACAAAGCATGAACCGGTAGGAAACATAAAATCGGAGTTATAACCCATTTGTACCCTTTTGCGTTTCTTTTTTTGAAGAGTATATGTGGTCTTACACCTTCCCAGTCAGCCTAGTGGTCAACTCACTCTGAGCAGGTTTTGACACAAGAAGGGTGAGACTTGTTATATGTGGTCTTACACCTTCCCAGCCAGCCTAGTGGTCAACTCACTCTGAGCAGGTTTTGACACAAGAAGGGTGAGACTTGTTATATGTGGTCTTACACCTTCCCAGCCAGCCTAGTGGTCAACTCACTCTGAGCAGGTTTTGACTTGTTGTATGTGGTCTTACACCTTCCCAGCCAGCCTAGTGGTCAACTCACTCTGAGCAGGTTTTGACACAAGAAGGGTGAGACTTGTTGTATGTGGTCTTACACCTTCCCAGTCAGCCAAGTGGTCAACTCACTCTGAGCAGGTTTTGACACTAGAAGGGTGAAACTTGTTGTATGTGGTCTTACACCTTCCTAGTCAGTCCAGTGGTCAACTCAGTCTTGAGTTGGTATTAGTACTGGAATGAAAAATGTCTTATAGCTCAGGCTGGACATGAACCCAGTACCTACCAACCTTGAACCCAATGACAAGTCCACTACACCACCAAGTCTGGTTGACCAAATCTATAATATCAATCAATTCACATAGAAAAATGTTCAGCCATGGATTTATGATCTGAACTTCCTGTCTCTTTAATCAGCATTAATATTTTCATATATCCGACATGGATGAATTAGAAAACTGCTTTCATCTGGAAATTATCTCATATATATGTACAGCTAACTGAGCTTGTTGATAAAAGAACAACAATTTTCCAGGTTAATTATGTTGATTGCTGTTGTCAGTTGCAATATCAATTACCCCAGTGAACTGATTTCCATACAAAAAGAATCAATATCCCATCAACTGCAATTGACTATTTCGTTTGTAGTTTGTCGAATGTACTCTGTGGCACCTTGTGTGTATGGAAATGAAAACACAGTTGGTACGTAATAACAATAAATTTTCATAATTACCACTGGTATTTAATTTGTAGTGGATATTTTTGTGTGTGATTTATTATCAAAATATTAGCTCAACATTAATTGACAGCAATAAAAATGATGCAGACATTGAGAAAGGCACCTGTATAGTTTCAGAACACAGTAAGAAAAGAATTCTGTGGAATGAAACGTTTCTCCAACCATAAAAGTATTTGCTGCTAATTATATGTGTACGTGCATGTATGTAGCTGTACCCATGATTGTTCATGGATCTTAATGCATGTTATTTCTCGCTCCAGCCATTGCACCATGACTGGTACATCATAGTCCGTGGTATGTGCTATCTTGTCTATGGGATGGTGCATATAAAAGATCCCTTGCTGCTAATTGAAAAGAGTAGCCCATGAAGTGGCGACAGCGGGTTTCCTCCCTCAATATTTGTGTGGTCCTTAACCATATGTCTGATGCCATATAAATAAAATGTGTTGAGTGTGTCGTTAAATAAAAATTTCCTTCCTTCCTTCCTGTACCCATGGTTGTTAATGGATCTCAATGCATGTTAAACCCCCAAAAAACTAACCTAATTTTAAACATATTTTTACAGGAGTAATATCCATGTATTTTTTATTTTTTTTTAAAAGAGAAAAATCATTTTAAAGTTAAAGTTTGATTTGTTTAACGACACCACTGAAGCACAGTGATTAATTTATCATCGGCTATTGGATGTCAAACACATGATAAATCTAACATGCGGTCATCACAGGGAACCCGCTATATTTTTCCTAATGTAGCAAGTGATCTTTTATATGCACCTTCCAACAGACAGGAAAGCACATACCACAGCTTTTGATCAGTTGAGTGGGGCAGGATTTAGCTTAGTCAGTTAAGCACTTGCTTGAGGTGCTTTCGTCGGAGGATCGAACCACCTCGGTACACCCATTCAGCCGATTGGGTTTTTTTCTCATTCCAACCAGTGCACCATATGTTTATGGGTGGGACGTAACCCAGTGGTAGAGCGCTCTCCTGATGTGCAATTGGTCTAATATCAATAAGTGGTCCCATTGGGTTATTTCTCATTCCAGCCAGTGCACCACGATTATACTATCCTGTCAGTATAAATATATGTGAATATAAAAAAACACCTTGCTACTAATATAAAAATGTAGCCGGTTTTCTCTCTAAGACTATATGTCACAATTACCAAATGTTTAACATCCAATAGCCGATGATTAATTAATCACTGTGCTCTAGTGGTGTCATTAAAAACAGCACAACCAAAATCAATTACACTGTGATGTATAGTTAACCTGACAATCATTTGTCTGTGATGAGTAGGTTATCTAAATAATTTTTGTCGAAAAAGATGTTCAAATTTGCTTAAAATCTTTTTTGAGGATATGTAAGAAATAGAATAATACATTTGTGTCCATTAGATACCATTTATCTCCCGTTCGTTTGTTAGATACATTTTAAAACAACTCGTTGTAAGATAAATGGTATCTAATGGCCACTTGTGTATTATTCTCTATATAACCAATGACCGATGATGAAATGGCAGCCAGTTCTGAACACTATTACATAGTTAGTTCTCACAGGATCCAATACCAGATATAACCATCATTAAAATATGTTGAGTGTGTCGTTAAATAAAACATTCCTTCCTTCCTTCCTCACAGGATGTACAATGGGTGGAAGATCAAATGTTCCATTACTTCTTTAATTATTCATTAAAAATAACCATATACAAAAGCCTGCCATTCAAGATGAATTTAATTATGTTTATTTATGCTAAACCTCTTAAATATATGCAATTGTACTAACTTAAATAAGTCTATTATGTAGGCTCAACCATTGGGCTATTTCTCATTCCAACCAGTGCACCATGACTGGTATATAAAAGATTGTGGTATGTGCTATCTTGTCTGTCGGATGGTGCATATAAAAGATCCCTTGCTACTAATGGAAAAATGTAGCAGGTTTCCTCTCTAAGACTATATGTCAAAATGACCAAATGTTTGACAACCGGTGATTAATAAATCAATATGCTCTAGTGGTGTTGTTAAACAAAACAAACTTTATCTAGGCTCAAATAGTGAGACAAAATAGTATACATACTTAATTGACAACACTTTTCACTTATTTTGTTCATGTACAGATTAATTTTATATTCATTTTTAACATTACTGTTATTTAAAGTTAGTTTGTTTTGTTTAACTACACTATCAGTGCACACTGATTTATTATTCATTGGCTAAAGGATGTCAAACATTTAGTAGTTTTTTACTCAAAGTCTTAGAAGAAATCTGCTACATTTGTCCATCAGCAGCAAGTGATCTTTTATGTGGACTTTTCCACAGACAGGCCAGCACATACCACGGCTTTTGACATACCAGCAGTGGTGTACTGGTGTAATGGATCCACGGAGGTGGTTCGATCCTATGACACAAGCACCTGAGGTGAGTGCTCTACCGACTGAGCTAGCTGTTGCCCTGTACTGTTAATTAACTACATATAGAGTGAAACCCCTCTAAACCAGACACCCTCGACACTAAGTAAAATGTCCAGTGTTACGAGGGATCTGGTTTATTGAGGTCAAGTTCTATACTAATTTTTTAAAAAGGACTTTGAAAAATGTCCGGTTTTGGGGGGAATTGCCATTTACAGAGGGTTCAGTTTTGATAGGTTTCACTGTATATGCATTGTAATGTATTTATTTGTGGAATATGCTGTGAAATAATCGGCAATCCAAACCCAGTACTTGAAACCTGAAGATGTAGATGTGTTTATGTGAATGTACAAAGTTACGGACTTGTTTCACTGTTACTGAAAACATGTCATCCGTATTGACATTAGCTGGTATGTGGAGTATGTAAACATGGAAAAACAAAACCCTGTGACACACCTGACACCAATATGTAAACACAGGTAAACACAAGCAAACACAGAAATAAACAGAGACAGCTTAGGATGACCTACCATCAGATCAGTTTGATGTTTGATGATATAAACTAGCATCATGTTCTGGTGGTGAATGGTGGAGTGGAGTAATGTTTAACCTGCATATTCATCGCAAGCTGTTGTAGCACACACCTGTCTTGGGCACAGGCACTGACCTCAGCTGGTTTCTCTGTCCAGAACAGGAAGGGGGGGGGGGGGTAGGAGGGAGGACCGCCTGTGCTGGCTGGTGCAAGGTAGAGGTGGTGGTAAGGTGCTATGGAATTTGGAATGTCCTGTAGGATTGAGCCAAAGAGAAAGGGTGCGCATTTTGATGAAGGAAATTAGGTGCAATTTGGAACGGTTAGTCTAATAGAAAAGGTGGGGAGCTATGAATAGGTTTGGAAATTAGTAGGCCAAGAGTAGTTCAGTGGTTAGACCTAGCTGGTGATGATATGTCTCCCTAGGCTGCCCATAAGGGCCTGAACTGTTGATGATACAAACTAACCTCATTTTCTGGTGGTGAAGCACTCTTGAGGCATTATAGTTCAAGAGCCACGGGTGTGTGTATTTAACTGAAAAGGTCCAAAAGGTCTAAGGGTATTTTTGAATACCCTGATATATATGTAGTTTATGGAATGGGGTTTCTTAGTTGTCAAATCTATTCAGATGTTTTTTTAATGCTGATTTTTTTTAATACCAGTGTTGAAATCTGCACCATGAAGGAATTAGGGGTAGGGATAACTAAAATATCTGTAGTTCAGTCAATATACAAGATAGAATAACATATGACCCCTTATATTAATGCTACTGGTCTCTACTATCTATTTATAAAATGTATTAAAAACAATGTACATATTTTAATTAGGTCAGCAGAGGTCAAAAGGTCACCATTTTGGACCAGCACTTAAAATCTTGGCCATTTTTTGGTCAAACTTCTCTTAATTCTGTAAAATGTTGTTTATCAAATCTTTTAAACTATTTTGTATACTTCTGTGTACATGAAAAAGGAAAACAACAGATTTAGTTAACTGGTTCTGACATATATATAATGGCATGATTTTCATGATATGACAGTTTGTCGGAATTTCCATTATTTATGGACAGGGGAAACATAATGCCAATAACTGAACGTTTTAAAAGTAGGATTATATATTACCACTTAAACTGAAGGTGATAACATGAGGTAATCATCAATCTGTATGTCTACATGGTTGGTGGATTAATTAGGTCACCAGAGGTCAAAAGGTCACACTGTTCTACCGATCCTTAAAACTAGTTCATATTCTTTGGTTGGACTTCTCTCTTACCGGTATGTCTCTAAAATGTAATTTAAAGAGTTTTTGTAAATTTCTAGGCAAATAGAAGAGGAAAACAACATGTTTAGTCAAATGGTTTTAACTTAAAATATATAATGGCACAATTTTTGTGATATGGCGCTTTGTCACAATTTCCGACATTTAAAGGTAGTGGAAACAAAATATCATATAACTCTGAACGTTTTTGTAGTACGATTACATATTACCACTCAAGTTAAAGGTAGTAGGAATAGGTAATCATTGATGTGCATTTTTACATGGTTGGTTGATTAATGAAGTTAGCAGATGTCAAAACATCACCATTTGTTTTTACCAACGCCTAAAATCTCAGAATTCAGTCAGTAAAGCGCACACATGAGGGGCTTGCATCGTAGGTTTGAACCAACACATTTCATTTCATTTCAACTTATTTTTGTGCTTATATCCAATTAAGGTTTAAGCACGCTGTCCTGAGCACATACCTCAGCTTATCTGGGCTGTCTGTCCAGGACAGTGGGTTAGTGGTTAGTGAGAGAGAAGAGGGTGTAGTGGCCTTACACCTACCCATTGAGCCCTTAAGAACTCGCTCTGGGTTGGAGCCGGTACTGGGCTGTGAACCCTGTACCTACCAGCCTGTAGTCCGATGGATCTTTTATATACACCATCCCATAGACAGGATCATACATACCACTTGTGGTGCACTGGCTGTAACAAGAAACAGCCCAATGGGCCCACTGATTGGGATCGATCCCAAACCAGCTGCACATCAAGCGAGTGCTTAATTACTACTGCGCTACGTCCCACTCCTTATCAAGTTTATGTCCCAAGTGAAAGAATTTCCAATTGTTCCGAGTTTTAACGAGTGACATGAGGGATATAAACTTGATAAGACTCACTACAGGGTACTGGTTTATGGTTTTGTTTATTACCAAGCTAGTTTTGTCTTCTCTTATAAAGTTTCTTATGAACTTACATATGTATTTTTGTTACTAAAAAGCAAAAGTTCTATCTAAATTTATTCACATGAAAAAATCTATTAAAAAACCCCTTTTTTTAAAATATAAATGCCCCACATTTTGTTATCAACTCAAATTAACATCAGAAAATAGACAATCAAGTTTGTTTTGTTTATCGACACCACCAGAGCACATTGATTTATTAATCATCAGGTATTGGAGGTCAGACATTTGGTAATTGTTACATATAATCTTAGAGAAAAACCTGCTATATTTTTCCATTAGTAGCAAAGGATCTTTTGTATGTACCAGTCCAGACAGGATAGCACATACCACAACATTTGATATACCAGTCGTGGTGTACTGGCTAGAACAAGAAATAGCCCAATGGGCCCACCAACGGGGATCAATCCTAGACTGACCACGCATCAAGTGAATGCTTTACCATTCGGCTATGTTGCATCCATAGGCAACTGAATGCAAGCTTTAATTTTAAAATGTTGGGTGTTTGCCAAAACACGATGTTGTAGTTACATGTATACTACCAACAGGCTCATTCGTCAGTAACTTATACTGTTATGGTAAATTATTCATCAGAACTGTACATTGTGTATGTTACATGTATGTAACATTTTCTCAATGTCAAAAACGTTAAACACATGTCCCCATTATAAAGTAATTAAAACTACTGCTTACTGTACATGTCATTCAACCATCTCATAAAATACATATATACATATACATGTAGCCCCGACATTTTTCTCCCAATTTAGTTATATAATACAAGTATAAATAAATTAATGTTTATCTATCAGATAGTTCTGCCTAATTTAAGACATATATGGACCCCAGCTAAAACAGGGATATTATTCAAATCCTTGCTGAGGATAATTGAACACGGCAACACATGTATATGGAAACAATCGTGGCTCATCTTGCCATGTTGTGGCTGCTATAGCTAGGTGCTTTGCATCTGCTACCACAACATGTCTGCTGTTTCTGAGCCATCCGTCTGCTACTGCCGTCTGCTTGTGAGCTGGGTGGGTTACATGTAATTCACTTCTGATGCATACAGTGACTCACAAGTATCCCAAACAACAGAAGAATGGTCATTAATTTGAAGGCAACATGAGAATTCTCTGTGCATGAAGATCCACAGTTTAAAGATGTTATTTTCACCAGATTACAGTTCAGTTAGCGAGTGAGACAGACATTGGACATCTCCAAGCTGTCAATTAGCTAACTAATTAAGATTGAACACTTTTTTGTTTCCTCTTCACTGTTCTTAATTCACAGTATTCAATTTATAATGGCCTAATACCAGATATCTGAGAACTGAAAATAGATTTAGGATACCCATTTGTGTGTGCGTGTGTGTGTGTGTGTGTGTGTGCTTTGTGCATGTTTGTGTGTGTGCATCTGTGTGTGTGTGTGTGTGTGTGTGTGTGTGTGTAACCTGTTATGTTCATGCATATAAATGATGTCCTATATTTAATGCATGAACAAAACAGGTTAAAAGCAAAATTAGATCTGCTTGTTTAGCGACATGTGAACAAAGCAATCATTCTCACAATTTTCAAAGGCCTGGGTTTTTTTTTTTTTATAACAGAAAAATCCAATTGAGGTCCAAGTACATTGTCATGGGCATACACACCTCAACTATCAGGACTATTTATACAGGACATGGGATAATAGTTAAATGTTAATGGTTTAATTTGGTGTAGTGACCATACCCCTCCTCAATGAACCATTAAAACTCACATTGAGTAGAAAATAGCATCAGGATATGAACCCAGTAGGGCCAGTATGTACCAGCTTAAAGTATGATCACTTAATAAAGTTTTGTTTTGTTTAACGACACCACTAGAGCACATTGATTAAATAATCATCAGCTATGGGATGTCAAAAATTTAGTAATTATGACACATAATCATCAAAGGAAGCCTGGTATAATTTTTCCTAATACAACAAGGGATCTTTTATTTCCACTTTCCCAAAAGCACATACCACAGCCTTTGACCACTTGTAGTGCACTGGGTGGAACAAGAAAAACACAAATCAGTTGAATTTAATGGATCCACCCATTTGGTTCGAACCTGAGAAGCAAGCACCTCAAGATACACTTAACAACACTTAACAACTGCACCATTGCTATATTTTTTATTCTTGAAACTGCTGTTTGTAAGACAAATGCTATCAAATAGCCACTCATGTAGTATAGTCTATTTAAGAGGTGACCAAGAAACCAAGGGATATTTGGGTGGGGGTGGGGGGTGGGGGGGGGGGGGGGGATATATGGAGGATACATACATGTACCAACATCATTTGTAAGGATCCTAAGTGCTTTCCTAAACTTATATAATATGTATGAGAGTTCTAGATGTGTTACATATTATCTGTGTTTACCTGTGTGCCAGTTTCCACTTCTCCATGTTTACATACTAAAACACTGGCTGGTGTCCATAATGTGAACACTTTTCAATAACAGTGAAGCAAGTAGAAACAATGGAGATGATAAATAAATAACACATGATTGTCTTCTTAAAGCAGCATTATCAGCAGAAGAATCAGACATAAGAATATCAGCACAGTAATCTACAGCTTAGGTTCCTGTTCAGTATCAGAGGCCTTTAAAATTTATGACAATGTCACTAAATGTAACACACACAAAATACAAAATAAAAACAAACCTATACAGTGAAACCCTATAAACTGGACACTCATGGAACCAAGTAAAAAGTCTGGTTTAGAGAAGTTCTGTTCTGTACTGATATTTCTTCTTCTTCTTCGTTCAAATTTGTGAAAATTGTCTCATACAGATATTCTGATCTCAGTGATGATATTTAAACAGGCACCCTGAAAACTGGTTTTGCAGGAATTCTAGTTTATCGAGAGTCCGGATTACAGGGGTTTCACTGTATATGCTCATTATTTTTACTTTTATATCTTGCATTGTAAATTTGTATTGATTATTTTTAACATATATACATGGTAAAGTTCAAGCATGATGTCCTGGGCACACGCACACCTCATGCAGCTATCTGGACTATCTGTCCAGGGGCCTAATTCACAAAGGTCTCTTAGGCTCTGTTAGACAACAAAGCATCCTCTTTGCAAGTCTTTTAGCATTGCACTGTGAGATTGCAAAGTTGCGAGAGTGTAGTGAATTAGGCCCCAGGACAGTGAGTTAGCTGTTAGTGAGACATTAGTTGGTGTATTGGTCTTACACCTTCCCAATGAGTTGTTAAAACTTGCTCTAGAAGGGAGCCGGTACCGGGATGCGAATCCAGTACCTACCAGCCTTAAATCTGATGGCTTAACCACTACACCGCTAAAGCCAATTGTCAACATGACACTGAACACATTTAAAATACATTGTAGGAAGGTTCCAGACAAACTCTTGTGTTATTGTCATTACAATGATGAAACAAATATCCAGTGGGAGAAATAAATCTATAACACTAGGAGAAAACAATACTGTAACTACACATACTGGACATTACTGGTTCCATGTTAACTGTGGTCATTACCGTTCCATTTCAAATCTGCATCTGATTCCAGCAGACACCATCAATCAAGATAATGGCAATGCAGTGGCCAAACGGCGTTAAAATCTATTGATTTTCACCGTATCTTTTGATCCTTACACTGGTCCTGCAGAATAACTGGTTTAAATGAAAAGAGTTTTCACACTTGACACTGGTGAAAAATTAAATCAATAATCTCCCCCCCCGTTTCTTCACAATTAAGACACCAAAGAAGATAAAAAGGAAGTATTCATTCTTCAGCTACTGTGTAGTATCAGATATCTGTGTTTTGTTTGTGATGAATTGTATAATCCAAAAACAAAGATTACTTGGAAGCAATAAGAGGCACTGAAATAAAAACCAGGAGTGGGAATTGGTGAACTGTAAATAAGAGAAAATCTAGGTGTCCAGGGTGGTCAACTGTAAAAAAAAGAGGAAATCTAGAGGGGTCCGGGGGCAAGGACGATTAAAATGCGAGGAAACACAATGTTCCATGAGAGGAAAACCGCAGATCCGAGGAGAATTCCCACACCTGAAATACATTTCACTGTCTAATAATCACTGTAGGATTAACTGTCAGATTTCCAGCCAGTGCACCACAACTGTGGTATGTGCTATCCTGTCTGTGGGATGGGGCATATAAAACATCCTTTGCTACTAATGGAAAGATGTAGTGGGTTTCCTCTCTAGATATAAGACTATATGTCAAAATAACCAAATGTTTGACATCCAATAGCCGATGATTAACATCCAATATGCTCTATTGGTGTTGTTAAACAAAACAAACTTTAATTGTCAGATTGTCATAAAATGTGCATAGTGTGTTTAATTTTCTTCTGTAGGCTCTTCGTGATCAGTGAAAAACATATTGCTTCCCACTTTTCATCTTATAATTTCTATAGCTTTTTTGGTTGTTGTTTAACGACACCACTAGAGCACACTGATTTATTAATCATCAGCCATTGGATGTCAAACATTTAGTAATTTTAATATAGTCTTAGAGAGGAAACCTACATTTTTCCATTAGTAGCAAGGGATCTTTTATATGCACCATCCCACAGACAGCATAGCACATACCACAACCTTTGATATACCAGTCATGGTGCACTGGCTGGAATGAGTAATAGCCCAATGGGCCCACTAATGGGGATCAATAATTTCTAAAGCATTCATGATGTAAATTAAAACAGCTAGATCACACCGACGGGGATAATAATTAATAAAGCATTCATGATGTAAATTAAAACAGCTAGATCACACCGACGGGGATAATAATTAATAAAGCATTCTTGGTGTAAATTAAAACAGCTAGATCACACCGACGGGGATAATAATTAATAAAGCATTCATGATGTAAATTAAAACAGCTAGATCACACCGACGGGGATAATAATTAATAAAGCATTCTTGATGTAAATTAAAACAGCTAGATCACACCGACGGGGATAATAATTAATAAAGCATTCTTGATGTAAATTAAAACAGCTAGATCACACAAACGGGGATAATAATTAATAAAGCATTCATGATGTAAATTAAAACAGCTAGATCACACCGACGGGGATAATAATTAATAAAGCATACATGATGTAAATTAAAACAGCTAGATCACACCGACGGGGATAATAATTAATAAAGCATTCATGATGTAAATTAAAACAGCTAGATCACACCGACGGGGATAATAATTAATAAAGCATTCATGATGTAAATTAAAACAGCTAGGGATAATAATTAATAAAGCATTCATGATGTAAATTAAAACAGCTAGATCACACCGACGGGGATATTAATTAATGAAGCATTCATGATGTAAATTAAAACAGCTAGGGATAATAATTAATAAAGCATTCATGATGTAAATTAAAACAGCTAGATCACACCGACAGGGATATTAAGAGGGAGAAACCCATACAACATTAAGGGTACACCTGAAAATCAGGAACTGGCTCCAACATGGTTCATCCAGCATAGATCATGTAAACACCATCTCTTTGATGACAAGCCTGCTGTGTACTGAACATGGTGCGCTCTGGCAGATTGGCACCTGTCTATTTCTGTGTCCATGATGAAAGAGCTGTTTACTTTAGATGGTGTGCCAGTAGGTCAAAACAAAGAGAACACAGGCTTACTAAGTCACTTAATAATGTTGCGAAAGCACACCCGTAAAGAGTATGTAAACAAACAAATGTACACCACAAGACAGCGCTGTGAAATCACGAGGGTTAAGAGGGAGGATACAGAAATGATTGTGAAATCATGCGGGCTAAAAAGAGAAATGAAATGTGGTTATGAAAACCCCACTGATATTTTAATTTTTATATTGGTTGGATATTGAGATTGGCCCTAGTGTTAGGGATGCACAATGGTTTAAAATGGTGGCACCCTTTCAGAATGTATGCAAAGTATTAACCATATTAGCTGAAACCATACACAGTAGAATCTCATTGTGTCGAAATCGGAACAGTCAAATACACTGCAACGCTCGAACCAAAAATGAAGTCCTGAGTTACACTTGCACGTTGTTGACTGAATGGTTCGGTCGAACTACCCAACAGGGTTTGAGCTAATGGGATTCAACTGAAGCTAGTAAGGTTTGGATAAAAAAATTATGAAAAATCTAGGAACAAACCACGAAAAACCTATATATACAATTACAAATTTGGAAATGATTTAATCCAGATAACTTTCATCTCCATAAAATGAATGTTCTATAAATAATTATAATATCATGTGGGCTATATAAGGAATGTTCCATAAATAATTACAATATCATGTGGGTTATATAAGGAATGTTCCAGATATTATTATAATATCATGTGGGCCATATAAGGAATGCTCCAGAAAAGATTATAAAATCATGTGGGCTATATTATAAGGAATGTTCCATAAATTATTATATTATGTGGGCTACATAAGGAATGTTCCAAACATTATTATAAAATCATGTGGGCTATATAAAGAATGTTCAAGAAAAGATTATATTATATGGGCTATATAAGAAATGTTCCAGACATTATTATAAAATCATGTGGGCTATATAAGGAATGTTCCAGAAAAGGTTATATTATGTGGGCTATATAAGGAATGTTCCTTTAAAGATTATAATATCATGTGGGCTATATAACGAATGTTCCAGAAATTATTATAATATCATGTGGACTATATAAGGCATGCTCCAGAAAAGATAATATCATGTGGGCTATATATAAGGAATGCTGCAAAAAAGATTATAAAATCATGTGGGCAATATAAGGAATGCTTTTTGAGACGTGAGAAAAAGAAAGGCCAAGTACAACTTGTATTTTTTATATTTAGTTTTAAGTCTTTCTTAAAATTAAACCGGCCTCGGTGGCGTCGTGGCAGGCCATCGGTCTACAGGCTGGTAGGTACTGGGTTCGGATCCCAGTCGAGGCATGGGATTTTTAATTCAGATACCGACTCCAAACCCTGAGTGAGTGCTCCGCAAGGCTCAATGGGTAGGTGTAAACCACTTGCACCGACCAGTGATCCATAACTGGTTCAACAAAGGCCATGGTTTGTGCTATCCTGCCTGTGGGAAGCGCAAATAAAAGATCCCTTGCTGCCTGTCATAAAAGAGTAGCCTATGTGGCGACAGTGGGTTTCCTCTCCAAATCTGTGTGGTCCTTAACCACATGTCTAACGCCATATAACCGTAAATAAAATGTGTTGAGTGCATCGTTAAATAAAACATTTCTTTCTTTCTTTCTTAAAATTAGTTGACACTGCTGTATATAAGTACATGTAATATATTATGATCTACACATTGTGATATAGGGAACCCATATCATGATAGAAATATTCTTATAATACCCATCCCTAGTGGCTGCTAGTGCATGTTTGAATAGCAAAAAAACCCACAATTTTATTTATTTTTTTCATACTGATAAAACAATAAATGATATTTGTGTGCTAAAACAAATGAACTCATTGCGATGGTCGTGTGTTGACACTCTCTGGCTCTGAAAGCCTGACAAAGACAACAACACAGGAAGGTGCTTACAGAGCAATTACGTTGTGAAAACTGTTTGAAGAGCAAACACCGACACAATTTGCAAGTGTAAATGAAACAAACACGGTGTTTGCACTTCGTGTCTCGGAGCAAAGGTTGGAAGTTTTTGCCGGAATGTACAAATACATGTGCTTAATGTATGAATGTTGTTAGCAGGACTTGGTCACCTTGCACGGGGCACTGAAGATATGCAGGACAGTGCGATGGAAGATTCCTTCATTAATACCACTGGACTGAGGTGCCATGAGTCATAGGATCAAGTCATTGTTGTTGCTGGGGGGTTTTCATGTCACAATTGGTGCGCCATGAAAAAATTGTTTAAAGTTGATTGTGATTAATGACAACACTAGACTCGGCACACAGATTTATTCATCATTAAGTGCTGGATGTCAAACATTTGGTAGTTCTAATATATAGTCTTTAGAGGAAACCCGCTACATTTTCCATTAGTATAGGAAGGGGTCTTTTATATGCACTTTGTCAGATAGGACAGCACATACCAGGGCCTTTGATATATACCAGTCGAGGGGTACTGGTTGGGATGAAAAAACTCCAATCAGGGAATGGATCCACCGATGTGATTCGATCCTACGATGCAAACACCTCAGTCGAGGACTCTACCATGTGAGCTACATGTAAATCATGACCCCCACCCCTGGAAAAATGCATACAAATTATAGCTGCACACCACCACTCACATTTGCATACATTTCAATACAATTTCTATGTCAGTATATATTTGTGAAAAATAGGACTGTGTCAAAGGAGCTACTTAAGTTATTTTTAGGAAATGCATTCGCTTCATAACTTCCATGCAACAAAATCATTCATTTTATTTCAACTTATTTTCGTGCTTATATATATATCCAATTAAGGTTCAAGCACGCTGTCTTGGGCACACACCTCAGCTATCTGAGCGGTCTGTCCAGGACAGTGGGTTAGTTGTTAGTTGGTCAGTGGTCTTACACCTATACCCATTGAGTTGTTAAAACTCGCTCTGGGTTGGAGCTGGTACTGGGCCTTATATCTGGTGGCTTAACCACGACACCACCGAGCTTTACCACGACCATTTTGAGTTACACACACTTATGCCAGAGCATTTCCTAATTTTTCTGTTATAAATATAAGTGGCTGCATACTACTTGCAAAGTTGTTTTTATTCAGTACTACAAGTGACAAGTTACTTCAAACCAATTATGGGATATTTAAACACTACAGAGGTCAACCTACTTGTAATCATCAAAAAAACATTTGAAAAGGCACTTCAGCATCTTTTATTATTTAAAAAAAAATCAAGATCTATTTCCTAAAGCCGATACGAGAAGTAACACCACAACAAATAACGGTATGGTGCTTAAATATCCCTTGTTGTTAATTGGATGGAGACAGCCATGAGGTAGCACCATGTTTCCGCTCTGTCAAAAGTTAAAGTTTATTTTGTTTAATGACACCAGTAGAGCACATTGATTTATTAATTATTGGCTTTTTGATGTCAACCATTTGGTAATTTTTACATACAGCAGTCTTAAAGAAGAAACCTGCTACATTTTTCCATTAGTAGCAAGGGATCTTTTATATGCATTATGCCACTGACAGGATAGCACATACCACATCATTTGATATATCAGTGGGGTGCACTGGTTGGAATGAGAAATAGTACAATAATCCCACCAATGGGGGTTGATCCTAGACTGACTGTGCATCAAGCAAGCACTTTACATTAAGGTACGCCTCTTTATCTAGACCAGTTGTTATAATGATTATTTATGCTAGATCCCAATGTTAATTTGCTTCTGCCATGCTGCATATGCAAATGCAATGTACAATTGCAGGCAGCCTAATTATAGATTTATACGCTATCTAAGAATATTGATAAACAATGAAACAGTCAGCATGCAGCTAGACGTGTTACTCTAATGTTGACAAACAATGAAACAGTCAGCATGCAGCTAGACGTGTTACTCTAATGTTGACAAACAATGAAACAGTCAGCATGCAGCTAGACGTGTTACTCTAATGTTGACAAACAATGAAACAGTCAGCATGCAGCTAGACGTGTTACTCTAATGTTGACAAACAATGAAACAGTCAGCATGCAGCTAGACGTGTTACTCTAATGTTGACAAACAATGAAACAGTCAGCATGCAGCTAGACGTGTTACTCTAATGTTGACAAACAATGAAAGTCAGCATGCAGCTAGACGTGTTACTCTAATGTTGACAAACAATGAAACAGTCAGCATGCAGCTAGACGTGTTACTCTAATGTTGACAAACAATGAAACAGTCAGCATGCAGCTAGACGTGTTACTCTAATGTTGACAAACAATGAAACAGTCAGCATGCAGCTAGACGTGTTACTCTAATGTTGACAAACAATGAAACAGTCAGCATGCAGCTAGACGTGTTACTCTAATGTTGACAAACAATGAAACAGTCAGCATGCAGCTAGACGTGTTACTCTAATGTTGACAAACAATGAAACAGTCAGCATGCAGCTAGACGTGTTACTCTAATGTTGACAAACAATGAAACAGTCAGCATGCAGCTAGACGTGTTACTCTAATGTTGACAAACAATGAAACAGTCAGCATGCAGCTAGACGTGTTACTCTAATGTTGACAAACAATGAAACAGTCAGCATGCAGCTAGACGTGTTACTCTAATGTTGACAAACAATGAAACAGTCAGCATGCAGCTAGACGTGTTACTCTAATGTTGACAAACAATGAAACAGTCAGCATGCAGCTAGACGTGTTACTCTAATGTTGACAAACAATGAAACAGTCAGCATGCAGCTAGATGTGTTACTCTAATATTGATAAACAAAAACTTTGTTTTGTTTTACAACACCACTAGAGCACATTGATTTATTAATCATTGGCTATTGGATGTCAAACATTTGAAAATTGTCACAGCCTTAAAGATGAAACCTGCTACATTTTTCCATTAGCAGCAAGGGATCTTTTATACACGTATGCACCATCCCACAGAAAGGGTAGCACATACCACGGCCTTTGATATACCAGTCGTGGTGCACTGGCTGGTACGAGAAATAGCCTAATGGGCTTGCTCCTAAACCGACTGTGCATCAAGCGAGCACTTTACCACTGGGCTACGTCCTGCCCCGTATTAATAAACACAGAAAGTCAGCAGATGTTGTAATCTTAGCATATTGACAACTAAGAGGTAATAAGCATACATGTGTGTGTTATTCCTAAAATACTGATAATCTTAGCATATTGACAACTAAGAGGTAATCAGCATACATGTGTGTGTTATTCCTAAAATACTGATAAATTAACAGACAACCAGAAAATGTGTTAGTCTAAAAATAATGATAAATTAAGAAACAATCAGAAGATGTGTTAATGTAAAAAATATTGATACAGTTAACAGATGTGTTACTCTAGAACTTAAATAAGAACCAATAAGCAGATGTGTTAATATAAGAATATTGATAAATGAAGAAACAATCAACAAAAGTGTTAAAATAAGAATAATAATTAAGAAATAATCAGTAGATGTGTTAATCTAAGAATATTGATAACTAAAAAACAATCAGGTGACGTGTTAATCTAAGAATATTGATAAACTTAAAAAACAATCTGCTGATGTGTTAATCTAAGAATATTGATAAACTTAAAAACAATCAGCAGATGTGTTAATCTAAGAATATTTATAAACTTAAATTTAATCAGGTGTGTTAATCTAAGATACTGATAAACTAAAAAACTCAATCAGCAGATGTTAATCTAAGATACTGATAAACTTAAAACCAATCAGCAAATGTGTTAATCTAAGATACTGATACACTAAAAAACCAATCAGCAGATGTGTTAATCTAAGATACTGACAAACTTAAAACCAATCAGCAGATGTGTTAATCTAAGATACTGACAAACTTAAAACCAATCAGCAGATGTGTTAATCTAAGATACTGACAAACTTAAAAACAATCAGCAGATGTGTTAATCTAAGATACTGACAAACTTAAAAACAATCAGCAGATGTGTTAATCTAAGATACTGACAAACTTAAAAACAATCAGCAGATGTGTGTTAGTCTAAGAATTGATTTCCACAGGATGGAATCTGTAATCAGAAGTGGCTAACAGCCAATGAATACGTGACATTCACTGAAAACTCTTCCTGTCTAATTAACTATCTGAATGTCAGATCCTGGAACTGATCAATTAACAAAGCCTTTAGAAAACAAACATCAGAATTTAGATAGAAGAGACAGCCAATTTATTCAGTATAAAGGTCCATAGTACAATCAGAAACTGTTATACATTTTTTTTGCACATATGCGTTGCTAACATTTGCACAGTATACTATAGGTATATACATGTATTTAAATATTTAAGTATTTCTAATTTTTTGCATATTATAAAAATAAAGACAAACATTAAATAACACAACCAAATGTTTTTATGTCATAATATCTATAAAGTTTAAAAAAAAAAATTATTTTATAAATATGGTGATGTCTTAGTACATCATAATGCCATATGAACTCTTTTAAACCGTATGCCTTAGATCACATATATGTAATTAGTAAATTGTTTAATCAGCCGTTGGTGTCAAACAATAGTGTCAAAAATAATGTGAAACAGTAGTCAAACCATATAAAGGGCAGGGCAGGATAGCCTATATAAGCAGGGCAGTGTATTAAATATTTATCGTTTTCTATGAATAAAATCTTAATAACAAAACTGCGTAAAACCAATTTTGACACAAATATTTTTTTCAGAATAATAAGTGCACAATTTGATTATGTATACAAATGTGCTGTACATATAATCCTGCATTTATGCATACACACATTTTCTCTGCCTTCCAGAATTTTATTGTTCAGTGACAAGAATATCTGTTAACCAGCTCATTAAATATTAATACATTCACACATCTGTTACCTTGCATAAATGAACAGTGATGAGGTACATGCACAGATATACAGAGATAGGTTATTGCACATTCACCGAGTTAAAATTAAACTCTAAAATGCAAGGGAGCGGCAGACCATGGCTTCAGTTCTATAGGTTTGGTTATAAGCTTTACTGGAATACAATAAAGAAATGAAAATTAAATTCTTAAATGCAAGGGAGCCACAAACTGTGGTTTCAATTCTATAGGTGTGTTATGAGATTTATTTTATCCAACTTCAATGGAGAAATGAAAATTTAATCCCATGCCAGGGTGTCACCCATCAGCTGACACTAATCTACAATGAAATAAATAGATGAAAACATTAAAAGAGAATTTTTTCTTAACTTCCCTACATTGTGCATTGTGAGAGTGTGTGTGTGTCTCTCTCTCTCTCTTCTCTCTCTTTCGTTCTCTGTCTCTCTCTCTCTCTGTCTGTGTGTGTGTGTGTGTGTGTGTGTGTCTCTCTCTCTCTCTCTCTCTCTCTGGGATGGTGCATATAAAACATTATTTGCTACTAATGGAAAAATGTAGGAGGTTTCCTCTCTATGACTATATATATATATATATGAACATTACCAAATGTTTTAACATCATCCAGTGCCATAATTCATCTGAGATACTTGGGTCACAGGATCAAACCCCCCCAGAGGACCTATTGGTTTTGTCCAGTTCCAATCAGTAGCTCACAACTGATATATCAAAGACTGTGGTATGTGCTGTCCTGTTTGTGGAATAGTGCATATGTGTACAAAATCCTTTGTTATTAGTGGAAAAATATGCCATGTTTCTAGTGTATAATAGGATTATCAAATGTTTGACATCCAAAATTTGATCATTAATTAATCGATGTGCTGTAGTGGTGTTGTTTAACAAAACAAGCCTTTTTCCTATATAAGATGTAAACTCACCTGACCTACATGTACAAAGAGAATAATACATGAGTGGCCATTAGATACCATTTATCTCACGAGTTGTTTTAAAATGTATCTAATGAGAGATAAATGGTATGTAATGACACGAATGTATTATCCTATTTCTTACATATCCTCAAAAACCAGGTTTTAAGCAAATTTTAACATCTTTTTCAACTAAAGGTTATTTACAGCCGTTGCACTTGTAGCTGACTTATACATTAAAGACACATGAATGTCAGGTTAACTATACGTCACAGTCTAATCAATTTCCATTGTGTTGTTTTTCATTGGCTGTATGGCATTGGTGACCTGGCCAGTCGTATGTCTTAAAATTGTTAACACACGTACATGTGTTAACAACCATGTGTAATCATAAATAACGTATGGTGTTCTCTCCAACGGGTGTGTAAGAAACTGTATTTTATCCCTTATGTTGTTAGACATCATATTCCAAAAGCTGTGGCTTTTTTTTTAATACATATACACATGATTGTTATTAAACACTTGTTATAGTTGGAGAGGGTCAGTGCCCCCTGGCCCCTTACTTCCGATACCCATGCATCACAATCTAAATTTAGATAAATGGTGTACTGTTTAAATATAATTCACACACAGGTATATGAGTACAATGAGAACAGTGAAATGAATAATAACAAAGTGTCAGTGTATTTGTGAAGGGATTAATTTATAAAGGGAACTGTAAACTTCATAAATGTGTTTAAATTTAATAAACAAAATGTTAATCTTGGTTTTTTAACTAGAAATAATGATCCAATTAATGCAATTGTTTTGGTTACTAAACACTTATTATTCAAAAGTCATTACAATGCATATGTACCCAATTTGAACTGGATTCAGAAAGAGTTGACCGATTACTATTATATAACAAAGACTATTGCTTTTTATTCCTGTAATCCTGATAGATTCACCAAATTTTGGTCAATTTGCCACAACTTATTTAAAATGTAGGTTTTAGGGGTTTTTTTTTGTTTATTGATTTATTTTTGATTTTTTTTTTTTTAGCCCGAATATTGAGTACATAATTGGCCTCTCTTGCTGGGTTCGTGTTGTTTTTTTGTCTCTGTGGAAAGAAGAAAACAAATTGATATATTAAATCTTCATGTAACTACATGTATACATGTATTATACTTATGTCTCTCGTATTATGTACATGTATGTGGATATCATGTTAATAAAAATGGAGAAAAAAACACACAAAAAAACACAACCAAATTCCAAAAGCTGTTGCTTTTTTTTATACACATACACATGATTGTTATTAAACAATTGCTATAGTTGGAGAGGGCCAGTGCCCCCTGGCCCCTCACTTCCGATACCTATGCATCACAATCTAAATTTAGATAAATGGTGTACTGTTTAAATATAATTCACACACAGGTATATCAGTACAATGAGAACAGTGAAATGAATAATAACAAAGTGTCAGTGTATTTGTGAAGGGATTAATTTATAAAGGGAACTGTAAACTGCATAAATGTGTTTTTAATCTATAGCTTACATACAGGCCCATAAATCATATCCTGTAAATGAATTACCACACACTATTCTTATTCCCATGTCAGACACGAAAAACACTGCCATCAGATACATGTAGGCTGGCACTCCTTTCAAATTGCTCTAGTGGTGTCGTTAAACAAAACAAACAAACTTTATCCTTTCAAATTGCAGCAAGGGGTGAGACATAGCCCTGTGGTAAAGTGCTCATCTGATGTGTAGTCAGTCTAGGGATCGATCCCCGTCAGTGGGCCCATTGAGCTATTTATCATTCTAGCCAGTGCAACATGGCTGGTATATCAAAGGCTGTGGTATGTGCTATCCTGTCTGAGATGATGTATATAAAAGATCCCTTGCTACTTATGGAAAAATGAAGTGGGTTTTCTCTCTAAGACTACCCAGTATGTCAGAATTATCAAATGTTTGACATCCAATATAATAGACAATGATTAATACAGTGTTTAGCAAATGTTTGACATCCGATATAATAGACAATGATTAATACAGTGTTTAGCAAATGTTTGAGAAAGTCACTAGTCCTCACAGAAACTTTGGCTATAGTGTCCTATGTATTATAATAATACAGGTGAATATTCCCACTGGCCCAGACCAAAAAATAAAGTTTGTTTTGATTAACAACACCAATAGGGCACAATGATTTATTAATCATTGGCTATTGGATGTAAAATATTTCTGACATATAGTCTTAGAAAGGTAACCCGCTACATTTTTCCGTTAGTAGCAGGGAATCTTTTATATGCACCACCCTCCAGACAGGGTTGCGCATACCATGGCCTTTGATATACCAGCTATAGTACTGGCTGGAACAAGAAACAGCCCAATTGGCCCACTGACAGGGATCGATCCTAGACTGACCACACATCAGGCAAGTGCATTACCACTGGGCTACGACACTCTCTCCCAGGCCAAAATGTCACATTAGCCAGAACCAAGGGCCAGTGGATTTGTCAAACTCTGATTAATAAATCAATGTGTTTGAGTGGTGTTGTTAAACAGAGAGAGAGAAAGAGAGAAATATTTTATTTAATGACGCACTCAACACATTTTATTTACGGTTATATGGCGTCAGACATATGGTTAAGGACCACACAGATACTGAGAGAGGAAACCCGCTGTCGCCACTTCATGGGCTACTCTTTTCGATTAGCAGCAAGAGATCTTTTATATGCACCATCCCACAGACAGGACAGTACATATCACAGCCTTTGTTACACCAGTTGTGGAGCACTGGCTGGAATGAGAAATAGCCCAATGGGGCTACTGACGGGGATTGATCCTAAACCAATCGCGCATCAAGCGAGCACTTTACCACTGGGCTACATTCCACCCACCTATTGTTAAACAAAGCAAACTTTAACTTCAAATTGCAGAAAAGATCATTTATATACACATTCTGTCCGAACCACATGTAACACACACAGCCTTTGATAAACCAATTGTGAAACACTGGTTGGAACCGGAAATTGCCCTTTGGGTCTATCATATATTCCAACTGGCTATTGAACCTCAGTCAGAAGTTCTATTACTGGTCAATGTTTACAGAATAAACAGAAAATCTTAAGAGAACAAAACTGCATGAAAATTGGTCTTCTGCATGCAGAACTACAAGTAAGCTACTGAATGCTACTTTCCTGAAGACAGGTCTGGAAAAAAATCAATGATAATGCTATTAACTGATCAAACACTGTGAGCCTCAGATCCAATTACCAGCCATTGAGTCTGTCACATCTGATATAAGGTGTTCTACAATCCTTAAACAATGCAATCAAAATGAAAAAAAAAAAATTAATGTAGTCTAGACGCATCACTCAGCAGAATATTGACAACTTATTAACTAGGTTTTATGTTTCTCTTCTTGTCTGTGCCAGCCAAAGCTTGGTACTACATGACACAGAGTTACATGCAGAATGTTGGCTCAGTATTTTTAATACTTAAACAGGGCTCTAACTTAACGATGGCGCCGGCGACTATAAATTGGCTTCAGTGGGCTGTTTCACTCATGTCAATTTAAAAACAAAATTCTTAAGTTTAAGCCCTGCTTAAAATCTACAGAAGAAATTCAGTGTTAATTTTTACAAAAGATTTATTGCTGTCAAATTTTACAAACATTTGTTCCAACAAAACACACATGATTTGCTTGTACAGTTTCCGATGCACAATTAATTTAATTTAATTTCTGTACATTTATGAAAACAAAACTGATCATTTTGTGTAGCTGGAGCAGTCTTCGACATGCGAGCTACAGATTACTCTCCTTAAAGTTAAATAATGCCAAGTGAGCATGTCTATGAAGTTTCAAATAAAATTAATTAAAAATGTTTTTCACAAGGCGATCAACTTGCCACTCTCCTAAAACATTCCATGCAAGTGTGGAGAAGAGCTTGTATTACTTTAAAAAAAAAAAAATTTTTTATTGCCCCCTAGTTTTCTTTTCTAGTCTAAATTTAACCCTACATAAAAATACATGTAGACATGTTTGCTAATGCCTAATTGAAATGATTTTAGTGAAAGAACAAGATCAGTTTAGGTCACTATAGATGTAAAGATTAAAAGTGCCACTGTGTCCAAGACAGACAAATAAGGAATTCCAGGACAGTGTCTTTATAATTGACATGTACATGTACTTTCTTACATGTAAACAAAAAAAACCCCACATAATAAACACCATTCACGAAACACTGGTTGGGGGGGGGGGGGGGGGGGGGGGAGGGGGGAATGGGTCCACTAAACCTCTGTTAAGGTCAAGCTAATACAAAAAATATTTCAAAAGTTAAGCGGCTTAAAATTTTGTTTTACATCAAATCTCTGAACAAATAAACATAATCCCCCAAATCTTTACCCAGCTTTGTCAATTGATCTTTGAAGTAAGTCCAACAGACAGACAATCCAGTACAGAAATGTTGTCAAGTGTGGACGCGCGGTCACACAGTGTACACGGGGCAAACAGCAAGCAGAACACACAATGAGAGGGGTTAAGTTGTCGCTAAAACAAATCACCAAATATATGTATATGAACTGAAGCTGAATTTGGCAAATATCAATGTAATAAATTATCAAATTTGGCAAATATCATTGAATTTTTTTATTATCAAAGTTGGCAGCTATAAATATAACAAATTTATCAAATTTGTCAAATATCAATGTAATAAATTTATCAAATTTGTCAAATATCAAAGTAATAAATTTACCAAAATGCTAATTCAAGAATCATACTATTGAAATAATATTTATTCTGAAGCAGTCTATTTAATTTAAGACAAATTAAATTTGGTTATGGATATTGAAATAAAATTTCCCACATTAAAAAAACAATTTAGCTTTAAAATGTTATTATCAAAAAGTAAAAAAAAAAATCAACTTAACCTGAAGTTACTGGATTTCCTTTTTAGCTCATACATATTCAGTGAAACCTGTCTAAACCGGAGACCTAATATTTATCTGATTTAGACAGGATTCAGTATTAAAAGCGTCATGTTTTAGAATTTAGAAAATTCTGAGCCATGAAGTTTGGACAGTTTTGACAGGATTCTTGTTTGTTCAGGGTCTGGTTTACACAGGATTCACTGTATATGCATTTGCAAAATGACTGGATGTTAATGTATTCTCCATCATTATCCATCTGTTATTGTTGTATAATGTTCAGTATATTCCTGTTGGACAGAATATGTATTGTTTATAGTGTTCTCAAGTGAAATTTGTTTTTGAATGATCTGTTGATTGATGTACCTAAAACACTATTACATGTACTAAAATACCACTGCTTATCGTTTCAAATGCAAGCCTACGAGAATTAAAAATAAATTTAGGTAATCCATTTGCTTTTTGCATAACCCGTTATGTCCATGTTACTAAATTATGTCCTAAATTTAATGCACAAAAAAACACAGTTATGCAACATTTGATTTATGTGACATGCAAATGAAACAATCAATCATGCACATTCTTGAGGCCTGAAATGGTGTGTCAGTTTGTTTCAAAAGAACTTCTTAAGAATGATCAAAGTACTGAATATGTCATAACCATGGTATAATCTTGTGTACAGAAATCCAGTCAACATAATTCAGAACTTCTTAAGAATGATCAAAGTATTGAATATGTCATAACCATGGTATAATCTTGTGTACAGAAATCCAGTCAACATAATTCAGAACTTCTTTATGTCACGGGCAAGATGTAGGCCAGTGGTGAAGTGCTCACGTCATGCATGGTCGATTTAGGATCAATCCCTATCAGTGAGCCCAATGGGCTATTTTTTCTTCTAGCCAGTGCACCATGACTGGTATATTAAAGGCTGTGGTATTCTCTGTGGAATAGTGCATATAAAAGATCCCTTGTTGCTACTGAAAAAATGTAGCAGGTTTCCTCTCTAAGACTATATGTAAAAATTAAAAAATGTTTGACATCCAATAGCTGATGATGAATACATCAATGTGCTCTAGTGGTGTCGTTAAACAAAACAAACATTTTAACTTTATGTCACTTAAGTTACGAACAAGACAACACATATCACAGACTTAGTAACACCATGCTATGGAGAATAGCTGGAATGGAACACAAAGGTTTATCAAGGGATTTAAAGCGACAGACCCTAGTTTCAACCCGTGAAAATTAACACTAAGTTTAGTTAATCTACAAATCTGTAACACATTTGGATAAAATTACAATTGAGTGAAATATGAGTCTGTGACTTTGACATGGTGAAATACCCTCTAAAAATAGACTACAACTTGACTCCATAACTGTAACCTCTCAGACGCACATGCATTTTTAAAAATATGAGAAATACATTTTGTGACATTAAAAACACCAGGACGACCAAAAACACTTCGAATGTACAGAAATTGATAATCTAAACAATAAAATCTAAGTAAAGTATGATTTCACTTATCAAAAACGGCTCTAGTAGTAAAAAATATGCCTTAGTGTTTAAAAACTAGGGTACGTCCCTTTAAAAGTCTCAGGGTTAGATCTTGATCAGCAGAACATTTTGCCAAATTATCTACTAAACTTACAGAAACTCAGTTATTTTGTAACAAATTTAATACTTGAAATTATTTTGTCAAATTAAATAAAATTGGCCAATTTGGCGAGTGCCAGAGTTCTCCCGAGTCTACAAGTACAAGCTACTGATTCTGAAGTATTCAACTTCTGAGCTACCTATAAATAAATATATATCCCACTGATTCCATTTTTAACAAAGTTAAAGTTTGTTTTCTTCAATGACACCACTAGCGCACATTGATTGATTAATCATCAACTATTGGATGTCAAACATTTGGTAATTTTGACAGTCTTAGAGAGGAAACCCACTACATTTCTGCATTATTCCTTCCTTTTAACTTAAATTTGTGCTTATATACAATTGAAGTTCAAACACGCTGTCCTGGGCACATATCTCAACTACGGTATCTGGGTTGTCTGTCCACAACAGTTGGTTATATATTTGTTAGTGGTTAGTAAGATAGAAGAGGGTGTAGTGGTCTTACACCTATCCATTAAGTCATTAAAACTAACTCTGGGTGGAAGCCAGTACCGGGCTGCGAACCCTGCATCTACCAGTCTTATGTCTGATGGCTTAACCACGACACCACCAAAGCAGGTTTTTGCATTATTGCAGCAAAGGATCTTTTTTATGCACCTTCCCACAGACAGGATACCACATACCACGACCTTTGATATACCAGATGTGGTGCACTGGCTGGAACAAGAAATAGCCCAATGGGTTCAAGGACGGGGATCGATCCCAAACCATCAAGCAAGCACTTTACCACTGGGCTATGTCCCGTCCCTCCCTTTTGAATGAAGAACTTGTAAATCATGCCGTCAAGTGCACTGTGTGTAAACACACAGGTCTGTAATGTGTGGAATGAATTACAGTCCACAACTCGAGGACCGCTGTATAATAGGAGGAGGAATTTGGAGACACGCGTTTAGTACTTAACAAAAACTTCACAAATCCGGGACACCTCAATGTCTCACATACATAGCACAGATTTTCGGTGATCTGGCGCTAATCACAAACGGCTTGTCATTCAGTAGACAGAAGGAAGTTCAGGACATTCGACATCTCGTCAAAACATTCTACACACCTGGGTTGGTTTACACAAGTGAATTATTTTATACCTCTTAGAGCAGTCAAATACTTATAGGTCAGGGTCAGATGATGTTATGAAATAAGTCACCTCATGTTGAATACTACTTTTTAAGCTAATTTGGTGTTTTTTTATACACATGTATGTAGGTGTAAGTGTAATGGATATTTAATTATATTACACCACTCTGTTAACCATCAGCTAAATTCAATGAGGCTTAAATTGTCTCCAGTGCAATTCAACTATCATATAGTGCTCCATAAGAGTAACATGTTTTGTACCAGTATGTCTTTTAAGGAAAGGAATGGAAAGTAATATATTTAAGACATGTGACAAACATGTGGTTATTTCGACACTTGGTTGATGGGGGAGGGGGAAGAGAGAGAGAGAGAGAGAGAGAGAGAGAGAGAGAGAGAGAGAGAGAGAGAGAGAGAGAGAGAGAGAGAGAGAGAGAGAGAGAGAGAGAGAGAGAGAGAGAGAGAGATGGAGGGAGGGAGGGAGGGAGGGAGGGGGGGGGGGAGAGAGAGAGAGAGAGAGAGAGAGAGAGAGAGGCAGACAGAGACTGAGACAGAGACAGAAATGAGGGAGGGGAAACCTGCTGTCACAAGGCTAGTCCTGAAAATCAGCAAGTGATTTTTTCTGTATGCACTTTCTCATAGATAGGACAGTACATACCATGAGCTTTAAGGCACAAGTCACAGTACCAGAAAGCCCTGAATCCACCGAGGCTGATCAATCCATCACATGTCATGTGAGCACTTAAGCTAGATCGGACCCAACCCAGAATGCATTAATGAATGTACATATCATGTGTATGTACATGTACATATAATCTCATTCAAGAGCAGAAATTCTTTTATATATATACATTAATGTTCCATAAAAAACAGCAAGGATTGTTTACTTAATATGATCCTTTAATGTGTTACAGCTACATGTACAACATACATGTACAACAGACATGTACATCATACATGTACAACATACATGCACATCATACATGTACATCATACATGCACATCATACATGCACATCATACATGTACATCATACATGCACATCATACATGCATATCATACATGCACATCATACATGTACATCATACATGCACATCATACATTCACATCATACATGCACAACATACATTCACATCATGCATGCACATCATGCATGCACAACATACATGCACATCATATACAACATACATGTACATATACATCATACATGCACAATGTACATGAAAACTACAATGCCAATCAAAATTCTAGGAGCCTAAATTGTCATATGTGTATATATTAATACAGGTTTTCTATATTTTCAGCATTTCTGTTAATATACAGAGGACATCTTTTTTTTGGGTACATGTATAACAAGCCTGGCTTCAAAGCCCGTGCACCCAGCACTAACACGATTCCCGGCTGAATGATGTCAAGTGCCGTATCACACAATACACATCGTGTACAGGTATCAAAAAAGAAGAAAAAAAAGAACACAAGCTTTTGTTGGATCTCTTGTGCGGAGCAAAAGGGCTGTGCTACTAAACAGACAGCTGCTCAGCCCGGTGAACAAAGGGTATTTGTGTAGCGAAAGTATCCCAGATCACTTAGCAACTGAAACGAATGAATATACCTATTGCACGCCCATTATTTTCATTTCATCATGTTTTATGGTCTTGCACCGCTGGGTGATACAATGTAACCGTAGTTATACATTTCAAGGTAAAACTTTTTTCTCCCCCACCTCCCTTCACCCCTTCTTTTAAAATAGAAAAGTTATATAAATGTAACCATGCATGACTGGTAAATGCCGACATTTGTCAATCATTGAATATGCCTGGTAGGGATCAGCATTCTCCTTGGGAGTGGCTGATCTCCTATAGGCACTATAGATACACTAAGAGTAAAAGTAAACATTTGTTTTGTTTAATGACACCACTAGAGCACACTGATTTATTAATCATCGGCTATTGGATGTCAAACATTTGGCAATTATGACATATAGTCTTAGAGATACCAGTTGTGGTGCACTGGCTAGAATGAGAAATATAGACTAAGAGATTCATGAAATGAACCACTATTTTGCTAAATGCCCATTGAACTCTGCATTGCGCAGAGATATGGCCTTGATCACGGTTAATGGTTTGGTCATTTAGATCAAATATTTGACAAAGTTACAGTAAAAACCCCATAAACCGGACACCCTTGAGACCAAGAAAATTGTCTGTTATTAAGAAGGATTTCGTTTAGGGAGGTTAAACTAATATCAAAACCTATATTAGCTCTGCCATTTACCTTTCGACCGACTGTTAAAAAATTGCGCCAAATTTCCTCAATCAAAATTGCGCACCCTTTCTCTTTGGTATTAATTGCTCCATTCAAAATTCCATAGCACCACCACCACCCCCACCCGCCTGCTACCGACTTGATCGGGCTGCTGGTGCTCCCTTACACCTGCCAGTGCAGGCGGTCCCTCCTCTCCCCCCCCCCCAACCTTTCCTGTCATGGACTGTTCTGAATGTGCACGTAAAACCCTATGACATGACATGACAGAGAGGTTAAGCTCCGTACTGATTTATAAAAAAGGGTCTCTGTAAAACGTCCAGGCTTGAGGGAATTCCGTTTTACAGGGTATGCATCCATGCCCTCAAAATGGCAGAGTGACATTGTTTCTAGCAAGGTTAAAAAGTAGTTTATTTCTTCAAGCCAAAAATGTGTTTTGTTTAACATCACTAGAGCACAGTGATCTATTATTCGTCGCTATTGGAATCAAACATTTTGTAATTTTAACATATGGTTCCCATTCTTTTTGAGATGTCTTTTTAAGAACTTGAGGGCTAATATAACCCCTTTTTAATGACTATATTATAGTCTTAAGAGAGGAAACCCACTATATCTTTTATAGGGGTCTTTTATATGCTTAGGCCATTGGTCTACAGGCTGGTAGGTACTGGGTTCGGATCCCAGTCGAGGCATGGGATTTTTAATCCAGATACTGACTCCAAACCCTGAGTGAGTTTGGGTAGGTAGGTGTAAACCACTTGCACCGACCAGTGATCCATAACTGGTTCAACAAAGGCCATGGTTTGTGCTATCCTGCCTGTGGGAAGTGCAAATAAAAGATCCATTGCTGCCTGTCGTAAAAGAGTAGCCCATGTAGTGGCGACAGCGGGTTTCCTCTAAAAAACAGTGTCAGAATGAACATATGTTTGACGTCCAATAGCCGATGATAAGATAAAAAAATCAATGTGCTCTAGTGGCGTCGTTAAATAAAACAAAACTTTACTTCTTTTATATGCACTATCCCACAGACAGGATAGCACATACCACAGCCTTTGGTATACCAGTCATGGTGAACTGGCTGGAATGAGAAACATGCAGCCCAATGTGCCCACAGATGTGGATCGATCCCAGACTGACCATGCATCAGTCGAGAGTTTTACCACTGGGCTATGTCCCTATTTTCCCTCCATGCATTCATGTTTTTTTATGTTGTGGGAGTTAGGTATACCATTTAAAGGGAGCTATCACTCTAGCTCCCATCACCCACCTGTACTAGTTCAAGGAGAGCAATTTTTGGCTCCCCTTAACATATATGATTTAAAAAAAAAAAAAAAAACTAAAGCATTACAGGGCTAGCTATGGGTGAGTAAACAATTTTGCCAAATTGTTCATTAAACTTTAAAAATTACAGAAATTGACAGTTATTTTCTAACAAATATCAATTACAAACAATTATTTCGCCAAATTAAAATAAAATTTGCCAACTGCTTTCAAAATTTGCACTTGGTGAATTTGGCAAGTGCCAGTGTTATAGGCCTGCATTAAATATCAGTGCTCACTATAGAAGGGAGGAAATGTTTTATTTAACAACACACTCAACACATTTTATTTACGGTTATACGGCATCGGACATATGGTTAAGGACCACACAGATATTGAAAAAGAAAACCCACTGTCGCCACTTCATGGGCTACTCTTTTTCATTATCAGCAAGGGATCTTTTACATGCACCATTCCACAGACAGGATAGTACATACCACGGCCTTTGTTACACTAATTGTGGAGCACTGGATGGGAATGAGAGATAGCCCAATGGGCCCACCGACGGGAATTGATCCTAGATCGATCACACATCAGGCGAGTGCTCTACCACTGCTCACTATGGTGATATCTTAAATGGCTCCAAACAATCTAAGTAAGAGGAGCAATTAATCACTCCCGTCATTTTTTTTTGAACTTGAGATCTGGTATATCATATATGCACTTATAACAATCACTTTCCCCATGGGATCAATTCTGAAACAACTCTTATAGCCAGCCCATCCAGGTACATACATATGTGTGCAATGTTACATAAATACAAACATGACATGTGTAGAACTGCGGTGTATAGATGCACAGGAGCAGTGGGATTCTGCTGGACCAGTGTATATAACACAAACACTGCATGCTGTGCATTACACAGGCACATCAAATATAAGGCAGATGAAATGTTCTGTCAATAATGGCCCATGACCCAGCTATCATGATGAGCAGACAAATATTGGTTGTACTGGTGTCAGTGTTGTAAATTAGCCATCGCAGACAGACTCAATAACAGGTAAACAGTGGCATGTCTGTGAGGGAGCAGGATTGAAATTAATTAGTGACAGGCTATTTTCTTTCTTCTTTTTTATGGTCACACATGCCATTTGTCATACTGGAATGCTTGTGCAATGATGCCCCAACACATTGTTTAAACAGAGGCTATTTTGATTGGAAGCATATTTTACTGAATTTATAAACAACAAAATGATTGGACACAAGCTTGCCAACTTAGCAGGCTTTCTCCTATATACATACATGTATAATATTAATGGTGACAATTATATAATTATAATATAATAGTAATGTATACATATATGTACATATTAAATTTATATACAAATTTATTTCAAATTACAATCAAATTGAGGAAAAGAGGATAGTATATACAACATGAATTTGAAAAAGGCTGTTAGGCATAAAGAATGGGAAGAAACCCATGGCACATAAGATATATATATACATACATACATGTACTAGTGTAGCAGGAGGTTTTATTTTTAATGTATATAGTTTTTTCAATATGTTTGTCAAAAGATATTATATGTAGCGAACAGCGGTTGCACGTGCAACTTGGGCTACACAGCACGTGGATTGGTTTCGCTGTCATTTCAGTCTAGCATAATTCTGCGTGGTTGTGGACGGAATTGTCGGAGGGGTTAGTGTTGGAACATTTTATTTCTCATAGTTATATGTACATAATTCATATAGTTACACAGACATATTGTAAGTTTATTTAAGCTGTACAGGAAAAAATTACATAGGTAATTCTTGATAATACGTACAGAGTAATTTGTTGTAGTTGTGGAGGTATGAATATATCATTTGCTAATGTTACGCTTGTTGTAGTTATAATACATTAGTTGGTACTAGTTTTGACATGAAAAGATTTATTTCATTCTCTATGCAACTAGCGTTTATAGGTTAGGGTATCGAGTTAGCAGTATAATGATAAAATTAATGTTAGTGTATTTATATTGTTAATGCCTTTCTGACTATGGATTTAAAGTGGTATATTTAGTCAGGTAATTATATTTTATACATGTGTATTTTATTTAAGGAGTTCGTGGGTTGATGGGTTCAAGTTACATGTATTGGTCACCTGGTTTCTTGAACGGGTGAGTTGTATTTATGTAATGTTGTATACATGGACATTTTGTATACTGTTATAGATATGTATTATTTCAATATGTACTAGGATTAGATAAAGTCTAGATGTTTATTGATGACTGTAGCTGTCTGTCAGAGGTGTAGGTGAAAATGAAATAGTACATTAAGGTATTGAATATAATATTGTGCTGCATAACAATTAGTATGTGGAGTAATGTATTTTTACGAATTAGGTCGTGTCATGAAGTGATATTGACAATGTTGTATTTGATCCTTTCAGGGTGTTTTTATTTGTATCTCAACAATTTGATGTTTTGTTGTAACTTGAGCCACTACCAGAATAAAGAACCTCTCAACCCCTTACAGCGAGTCGGTGTCCCATTCTGTGGTGTCGTCGGCGATAAAATTGTTAGCTGTTACACTAGGCATACAGATGAGAAATTATACACAACTTTTGATATACTAGCAAAGCACTGGTTGGAATGGGAAATAACTGACTTATGACGATCAATCCTACAACTTGTCACACTTCACAGGAACTCCATACCAGTAAGCAACATCCTGCTCTTAAGATGGGTGGTGGGTGAGGGGAGGGGGGGGGGGGGAGTGTGTGTGACCAGGGCCTCATTCCACGAAGCAATCGTAGTGCTAAGATCACTTTAAGTGTATATAGTCATTATACACTTAAGGTGATCTTAAGGCTAAGATCACTTCGTGGAACAGGGTCCTGGATCATAAATGGTTAAAAACAGCAAACATTTAGTATGCTTCTCTAAAGCCTACTCCAGACATGATATAATGGTGTCTTGTGACCGTTATCATTTTGGTTCGGTTTGTTTTCTTGTGCACGGTTCGCGCTATCAACATCCGATTTGTTGTTGTTTGCTTGTTGTTCATTTGTGAGGTTTTTCTTCACAGTTCGTGAACATTTTCATTAACAATAAAGTTCAGACAAGTAAGTATCTCAATACAAAACGTTACAAACCCTTAAAATCAATAAGTCTTACAATATCTGGAGAGGACAGAACAGTTGGAACATGCCCAGGAGAGATGAAAGGAACACACCCCAAGTCTGTGTGCACTCTGGGAAATATGTTGTGACATAGGCATTTCTGTGCTTCGAGCGACATCTACTGGTGACATCAGAATACTAACTTTCAAAATTATTTCAAGTTATTGGGTCACGGGAATTCCCATGGTATTTATTGATATAAACCTGCTTTTTCACTCTATTTTATAAAAACGTAATCTAAGTGTGTTACAGTTTTGTAGATTAACCAAAATTAGAATTAATTTTCGCGGGCTGAAACTAGGGCATGCGATTTTAAAGGATAAATGAATAAACTTAACTGTACATGTACATTGTATATTTTAAAATCATGTCTGTAAACCTAACATATATTATACAATGTTGTAACACAGATCTCCCCAAACTCCCACACATCTTAATCCTAAGGAGACCAAGGAAAAACTGATTTTATTATTTTTTAAACTACAGGAATAAATATAAAATGTAAGGACCAGGACTCAAACTTAAGAATTTTGCCATTGTTGAGGAGTTTTACTGACGGCACAAAGTACCATCGGTAATGCTCTCTACCTACAGCAATTTATATCTCAGCGATGGCAAATGCCGTTGTTAAATTCGAGCCCTGAGGACAGAAAGTAACCTGGTTTCATAGTGTTTTGTTTAAGGACACCACTAGAGCACATTGATTTATTATCATTGGCTACTGGATGTCAAACATTTAGTAATTCCTGCTACATTTTTCCATTAGTAGCAAGAGATGTTTTATATGCACCATCTCACACAGGATATATAGAACATAGCACAGCCTTTGATATACCAGTCATGGTGCACTGGCTAGAACGGGAAATAGCCCAATGGGACTACTGATTTATCCTAGACTGACCACACATCAGGCGAGCACTCTACCACTGGGCTATGTCCCACCCATGGACATGAGGTCAGAAAACCTCATATTATGGTGCTAATTGTCAGTCTTCACAGTTACACCATAACAGCCATTATTTATCTCAAAACTGACACTAGAAAGCTACAATTTCCTAACATAGGGGTCATTCCCAATATGACGTTCATACATGTGTGCGGGAACCATTGCCCCATTTATGGTATAAACATTAAGCATTTCCAAGCAGTCTGAAATATGCAATAATTGTATGAGATAAGTTGCATAACTGACATGCGAACAGAACAACGGTTCGAACAGAACAACGGTTCGAACAGAACAACAGTTCTCGTGAAATATTGTGCCCTTGTTAGCCAAATACTTAATGTTGTAGCCACTTTGTATAAAAGTTAGCAGTTGGCTAATTTGACAATGGACATGGTGAACCATGAAATATTACAGACATATATCATATGTGTCAGTCTTAATTAAACCACTGACTCAAAATCATCCATTATTTTATAGACGATATACACGGATACGATAAGTATAAATATATACATGTACATGTATCGTCCGTGGCCCTGTTTCGGTGGTTTCGTCGTTTGTGCTCAACAGTACGTACATTTGAAGATTTCTGGCGTCGTTGACTTTTGCAGAGGAGAAGTAAACAAATGTCTATCACATTCACAGAAATGTTCGTAAAAATAAGGTCAAAATGAGTAAAGAAAGCAAGATCATAAGCATGGCACATTTTTTAATCCCCTTTTTCTATGATTTTCGAAGACTGTTATTTGAAAGAAAACTTGTTTTTAAAACAAATTTTTTCTGTTCTCAGCTGTACTGCTATTTTGTTATTGAAGTCACATGACTGTCACGGCATCTGCTGGCAAAACTCTCTTTACAGATACTTGCCAAAAATATATGGTCCTTATATGTTTTAACATAAACATATTTCTGGATATCTGTTTGTATATTTATTAAAATTCAGAATGCAGCTTATATTTTTTAACCAAACAATTTTACCATTATAACTATTCATTTGTTCAACTATTAACACAATTGCAAGACATCAGAATTGTTATATTCGTGTTCCTAAAATGTTGTTTGTTAACATTGGTTCTCGAGGACTCCATTTTGTAATTTGTCTTAAAATATTTAAATTATTTTTTATAAATTATTATAAGTGCATGTTTTGTTGAACAACATGCATGTTTAGATAAAACACTGAAAAGTTTTGTGTTGGAAAGTTTTGGCTGTAAGCTATACCACTAAACGTTTCACTAACCGAAACAGGTGACGTAGTTAACAATATTTACTGCTGCTGCATGCTACAGGTTTTGACGCACGTGCAGTGATCTTTGCTATATAGCGGTCAGTTTAGTGTTCATTTAAAGCGTAGAAATACTAATAAAAAGGTAGCTATTTAAACAACAACTGTCTGTGTATAAATATTGATATGATTTAGAATCGAATGCTTATGCTCACCAAAACTGGTCCACCCATGATATGTTGTCAGAATCTTTATTAAATAATTTGTAAGCACAACCAAAAAATATTGGAAGGAATTATTAGCAATAGCATATTTAAGCTAGTATCTCTGTACAAGTAGAGGCCAAGTGATATTTTGACAATCATGAATGAATGACTTCATGTGTTTCAACTCTTCAGTTTTGTGGCGTCAAAAGCAATCTTTACTTCTCACTGCCTCATATATCAGGATCAGAAAAGAAAGAATTAAGAAGCTGATCTAGAAATTAGTCTCAAATACCGGTAAATAAAAATAAAATAAAAAGAATTTCCTTCCTTCTTCATGTCAGACGACTGCCACTCTCAAGGCTGGGCATGGGCAGTCTGTAGTTGTTGGGTTTTTTTACCTAAACAACTTTGGAATTAACAACAAAAAAAACCCAACCCCAACATCCACCCAAAATTCCACATCCACTCATTTTGACTTTCTTGCACTTATCTGTTTGATGCCATTAACATATAAAAATATTTTTAAAATTTAAGCTTTAAAAAAAAAGGTTTTTAATTAATTTTAATAATATAATTTAATATATATATATATATATATATATATATATATATATATATATATATATATATATATATATATATATATATATTAATTGCACTTTAAATGTTTCATCAATCTAAAAGCTACATAAATTTCTTTAAATCATTTAACTTCTTTTAATTTTTTGGATCAAACATTTTCTGGTTACAAAGCTAATCTTATGATATACAGCTAGAAATTAATCTCTTAACTTGCTTTAATAGAAGTATAACAAATTATGTTTTTAATTTTTATATCTTAAATATACTACAGTAAAATATTTAATTTGAAATAAAATATCGAATTTGCTCATTTTTATTCCAACTCTTCAAAAAAGATAGAGATCGCCTTTTGTTTCACCGTTATTGCACAAACCGTAAACCGTAACGTGTCGCTGTTTTATTGTCGCATAATCCATTACGCAGCGTTCCACATGAACAGATCAATTTCTACGCTACAATTAACAACCACTGCGTTAAACAGTAACTTACCCCAAACATTTAACCATCCTTCTATCCGACATGGAAAGCTGTCTATTTGAAATTTTCGTTTTTGACACGCCATGATGTCATCTGATAATTAAGTAATATTCCATTGCATTGAAATCCACATTGTCTAAAATCGCACTGCCGCTTAATCCCATAGAACATGCGGCGGTTACAACCCGAGTAGTATCTCCATCACACAATCAAAGAGAAAGCCGCCTTTTCAGGTAGCGGCGAGCCTCGCGTAGTAATATATCACCAGTGTTTATTTTTGTGTGAAGTCATAAATTGTACCACATGTTTGTACATCGTTGAATGTGTCTATTAAAATGTATTTTTTTGTCTGGCGGTAATATGTATTAGACGTTTGTCCGGTATGTTTTAAAATGTACATGTCTCCGGTAGGTTATAATGTCCCAGTGAACTATATTGTTATTGTACATGTAGATTAAGGTGTTACAAGGTTAAACCATGTGCTGACCTGTGCTAATTTTAGAATATGGAAATCCTCGCCGGATCGATACAAAAGTGCGTGGAGTGGCGGGACGATGTTTAAATGTTACCGCGGTGTTAACATAGGTTTCCGTGTCAAAGAAAACGAACAAAACATAAGTAGATAAATTAATAATATTGTTAATGACACTATTTTATCTTATTTTTAGGTGTACTTGGCATTCGGAGCGAAAAAAAAAGGATCATTGGCCTAACCAGGATTTCATGGCACGGGGGGGGGGGGGGGGGGGGAGAGGGAGGGCAGCCACACTGAGGGTGTGTGTGTGTGTGTGTGAGGAGATTTGGGCGTTCTCACTGTCCACAGACGGGGAACTACTCCTGCTTTAAAAATAATCAAGCGCCCCCTCCCCCCCCCGCTTTAATTTTTTTTTCCATGTGACCTTTTCTCGTTAGTAATATACGGACGAAACAAAAATAGTTCCTAGATCCAGATTTATTTACTTTATTATATTTTTAAGCATGTTCATGTGATCAATTTAATAGAACTAGTATCAACTTGTATTACCCTCCGTCAAGGTTAAATTAATTAATTCAATGTTCATCGATTATCAAGAAAAACAATATAGGTATAAAATCATAATAAATAGCTGTCAGTTTCAATTTGAATATTTGAATTATGTTAGTAAAACAATTAAAAATTCACATCATCTTATCACGCAAATATTATGACTAGACCGAATATTTATGTCTCTGCAAAGCTACATTTCATTTTTTATATTTATTTTTTAATTATTTGCAGACCCGTAAGAACCGGTGTGTGCGTGTGTGCGTGTGTGTGCGCGTGTGACAGCCCCGCCCTCCCCCACTCGAGGACAAAAATGTACGTTTTGTTGTTCTACTTTATATCGTTCCCACGGGCCTGATTTGCCTATATTGATATATCTTATGTGGCTTCTGTAAAGCCATTGAACATCAGATACAAATATAAAAGAAATAACTAATACATTTTTTTAAATCTAAAATATGAAATGTAGCTTTACAGAGACGGAAATATTCGGATTAATGTTATGTTACGCAAACTGTAATATTACGAAGACGTAATACGAGATCATTATAAATTGAAAGACTAATATATTATAATATTGAATTTTGTTTGTTTTGTTTAATGACACCACTGTAGCACATTGATTAATTAATCCTCGGCTATTAGATATAAAAAATGGTAATTCTGACTCGTAGTCATCAGAGGAAACCCGCTACATTGTTTCTAATGCAGACAGGAAAACACATACCACGGCCTTTGTTCAGTTGTGGTGCACTGGCTGGAACGAGAAAAAAAATCAGCTGAATGGATCCACCGAGGTGGTTCGAACCTGCGACGCAACCACCTCAAGCGAGCACTAAACCGACTGAGCTAAATCGCGCCCCATAATATTGAAAGTGTGCAGGAATTTTAGCAGGGTGGAGAAGGGGTGGGGTGGGGTGTCTAGACTGTGGCGACCAAAGCTTACAGGAGGGTCAAGTCATGCTCTCCCGGAAAATATATTGGCTGTTTTGGATTGGGGTTTTTTGCTTGTTGTTGTTGTTTAACGACACCATTAGAGCACATTGATTTATTAATCATCGGCTATTGGATGTCAACCATTTGGTAATTTTAACATATAGTTTTAGAGAGGGATATTTTATATGCACCAACCCACAAACAGGATGGCACATACCACGGCCTTTGGTATACCAGTTGTGATGCACTGATTGGAACGAGAAATAGTCCAATTAATGGGCCTACTACCAATGGGAATCGATCCCATCATAAAATATATTGAGAAAAAAGAAAAATTTCTTAAGCAGCTAGAGAAGGGTTAAGACCCCCGACCCCACTCCCCTCTCACACGGACCTGAGACTAGCACACATTTGATATTTTAACAGAATTCTGTGATGAAATAATCCTTGTTTAATTTTGATTTTTCGCCACTTCAATCTTCATAAGGAAGTATGTTGACAAAATAATACAAATATTATAACTGAAATAATTTTAATACATAATAACAGAAATTTAAAATGATATTCTAAACTAATTGCCTTCCTTCCCTTGTCCTCTTCCCCACGCCAAGTGCTGGGGCAGCTTTTTGAATTCGGGTAAAAAGCGATGGAGACATACAAGCTTTTCACATTGTATTTCCATCAATCTTTTCACAACTGGACTTAAGTCATGCATATAGACAACTTTTGTTGGATGATGTTTCATGTGAATATGTTACCATAAACACGCACCGTGGACTCTACCGATATCAGCGGCTTCCATATGGTGTTTCATCATCACCAGGGATTTTCCAGCATACAATGGGATCATTGTTTCAAGGTATGCCCAAAGTTGCAGTGTATTTGGATAAGTTGGTGATAACAGGTTCAGATGATGAGGAACATTTGAATAATTTGACTCGATTGTTAAAAAAAACCTTTCGGAAAATGGTTTGCCATTGAAAAGGAGCAAGTGCCAATTCACGAAAGAAAAGATGATGGTTCTAAGCCAGGTTATCATTGAGAAAGGTCTTCAACCATGTGACGCCAAGGTTAAAGCTGTTCATGATGCACCAGCACCTAGACATGTTATCAGCGAGAAAGGTCTTCAGCCATGTGACGCCAAGGTTAAAGCTGTTCATGATGCACCAGCACCTAGACATGTTATCAGCGAGAAAGGTCTTCAACCATGTGACGCCAAGGTTAAAGCTGTTCATGATGCACCAGCACCTAGACATGTTATCAGCGAGAAAGGTCTTCAGCCATGTGACGCCAAGGTTAAAGCTGTTCATGATGCACCAGCACCTAGACATGTTATCAGCGAGAAAGGTCTTCAGCCATGTGACGCCAAGGTTAAAGCTGTTCATGATGCACCAGCACCTAGACATGTTATCAGCGAGAAAGGTCTTCAACCATGTGACGCCAAGGTTAAAGCTGTTCATGATGCACCAGCACCTAGACATGTTATCAGCGAGAAAGGTCTTCAGCCATGTGACGCCAAGGTTAAAGCTGTTCATGATGCACCAGCACCTAGACATGTTATCAGCGAGAAAGGTCTTCAGCCATGTGACGCCAAGGTTAAAGCTGTTCATGATGCACCAGCACCTAGACATGTTATCAGCGAGAAAGGTCTTCAACCATGTGACGCCAAGGTTAAAGCTGTTCATGATGCACCAGCACCTAGACATGTTATCAGCGAGAAAGGTCTTCAACCATGTGAACCATATGACGCCAAGGTTAAAGCTGTTCATGATGCACCAGCACCTAGACATGTTATCAGCGAGAAAGGTCTTCAACCATGTGACGCCAAGGTTAAATCTGTTCATGATGCACCAGCACCTAGACATGTTATCAGCGAGAAAGGTCTTCAACCATGTGAACCATATGACGCCAAGGTTAAAGCTATTCATGATGCACCAGCACCTAGACATGTTATCAGCGAGAAAGGTCTTCAACCATGTGACGCCAAGGTTAAAGCTGTTCATGATGCACCAGCACCTAGACATGTTATCAGCGAGAAAGGTCTTCAACCATGTGACGCCAAGGTTAAAGCTGTTCATGATGCACCAGCACCTAGACATGTTATCAGCGAGAAAGGTCTTCAGCTATGTGACGCCAAGGTTAAAGCTGTTCATGATGCACCAGCACCTAGACATGTTATCAGCGAGAAAGGTCTTCAGCCATGTGACGCCAAGGTTAAATCTGTTCATGATGCACCAGCACCTAGACATGTTATCAGCGAGAAAGGTCTTCAACCATGTGACGCCAAGGTTAAATCTGTTCATGATGCACCAGCACCTAGACATGTTATCAGCGAGAAAGGTCTTCAACCATGTGAACCATATGACGCCAAGGTTAAAGCTATTCATGATGCACCAGCACCTAGACATGTTATCAGCGAGAAAGGTCTTCAACCATGTGAACCATGTGACGCCAAGGTTAAAGCTGTTCATGATGCACCAGCACCTAGACATGTTATCAGCGAGAAAGGTCTTCAACCATGTGACGCCAAGGTTAAAGTTGTTCATGATGCACCAGCACCTAGACATGTTATCAGCGAGAAAGGTCTTCAGTCATGTGTTGCCAAGATTAAAGCTGTTCATGCTGCACCAGCACCTAGACATCTTTGAGATTTGAAAGCCTATCTTGGTTTGGTAAACTATTACCACAAGTTTCTAGCAAACTTGTCTACACTACTTACTCCATTGTATAATTAGTTAAAGAAGGGAGTTCGTTGGGCTTGGTTGGAAATACACGAAATGGCATTCAAAGAGTTGAAGCAACTGTTATGTTCAGACATGTTATTGGTACATTGCGATCTGGACAAGAAACTGATTTTGTCGTGTGATGCCTCTCCCTATGGCATTGGTGCAGTTGTATCTCATGTCATGGAAAACGGCGATGAAAGACCTATCGGATTTGCTTCTAGAACTTTAGCACCAGCAAAAACAAATATATTCACACTTGGATAAAGAAGCTTTGGCTATGATATTTGGGGTCAAGAATTTCATCAATACCTATATGAAAGAAATTTCAAAATCATTACTGATCATAAACCATTGCTTGGTTTATTGGGTGAACACAAAGGTATATGGTATGCGGCTTCTGCACGAATAAGGCGCTGGGCTTTAACACTCGCAGATATAATTATAGGTAGTTCCTTTGCCGGGAGAATTAATTCCTGTGCTTGAACGGTTGGAATCAATACCATTTGACGCGAAACAGATAAAACGATGGACTAGAACAGACCCAGTTTTATCAAAAGTTTTACTCCATGCTTTGAAGGGTTGGCCAAATTGTTGTCCGAATGTTGAATTTCAAGCATGTTTCAGACGTAAAGATGAAATCAGTGTACAAGATGGATGTTTACTTTGGGGATCCAGAGTGATAGTTCCACCACAAGGACGTTCTAGAGTTTAGGCCTAATTATAATCCACGTGAAAACGGGCAGTGTTTTGAACCCTATAGAAATCTGTTTGGTAGTAATACAAATATGAATAAACTTTATTATCCAGATTCGAGCATTTTCGTTTACAAATAATTAGGGCAAAAATCAAGCTGCCCCACAAAACGAAAAAATAAAAACAAGTGAGTCCGTACACCTATGAGTAAACTATCAATCCAATAACAAGTCCATAAGATATAAGATAAATAAGTTTGAGAGAGTAAAACAAATCTAAAAAAAATAATAATCGAGTATTAAACATAGATACAGTGACTCAGTCTGAAATGACTTTTAAGAATTTATATATATATATATTTTTTTTGATAGCTCAGTCTGTCTTGCATTTTTCTGTTGATAATATTGGCGTGAATACTAAATTAATTGTAGGCTTCGGGTGTGCGAGTGCGAATAATTTTTACATGCTCATATACCACTAGAGTTTCGAGCATGTCCGTCCCGGGGCCTGTCTCTGGATAGCTTCGGGCGTGTAATTTTTGAAAATTTTGCAAGGACTCTACATATAGTGTGAAATTAAACCACAAGTTAGTAGTTTTTCTATTAATATAATAAATAATGACAAGAATCGTTATTACCTGTGCAACATACAATTCAGGCACATACACCCCCAAAGAAAACCACAACCCCCAAAACCCTCCAAAACAAACAACAACAACAACAAAAAAACCGTACGTTTACGTTAGTGACAAGAAGTGTTAGTTTGTTTAGTTTTAAAGACACCACTAGAGCACATTGATTTATTAATCATCAGCTATTGGATGTTAAACATTTAGTAATTTTGACAATCTTGAAGAGGAAACCCGTTACATTTTTCTATTAGTTGCAAGAGCTTTTTTATATGCACAATGTCATAGACAGGATAGCACATACCACTGCCTTTAATATACCAGTTGTGGTGCACTGGCTGGAACGAGAAATAGCCAAATAGGCCCACCGTCGGGTTCGATCCCAAACCAACCACGCATCAAGCGAGCACTAGTAACCTTTACCACTGGGATACCTCCCGCCCCTCGTAGATTTATGTTTACGCGCAAAATTAGGTTTACTATGTTTTGTGAAATTGGTCCCTTTAGGATATGAGCCAGATCCCAAGCGCTTTACCACTGGGCTACGTCCCGCCCCCTCACAAATCATTTAATGTATGATTAAAATTGACACTACTGAAACGCACAAGAAACGTCATTTTCTCCAAAGCTAATAAAACTTAAAAAATAATTACTCTTTCATTAAGTTTATTTAAGAAACGCATCTCCCCTCATTCCACTGCATGTCTTTGTGACACATTGTGACATATCGATTCAAGTAAAGCTTGGACGATTCACCAAAACGCACACTCAAAAACTAACGTGGGTCGAAGATGCAGTCATTTCTTGGAAATCTCAAAATGCTCGTGCACCGCGTGGTAGGTATGGGTATAACTGCAAACTTCGATGGACAGAGTGCGCAGATTGTTGCAAATGCATATAACGTCAACGTCAGGACTATCTGCCGTCTGCAACATCGGTATAACACCACCAACACCACCAACGACCGCACTCGCAGTGGTCGTCCCCGAGTCACCACACCACGTCAAGATCGCTTTATTGTGCGACAACCTCTGCAAGACCGCTTCACCACAACCACTGAGACGGCTCGCCATACCATTGGAACACAGCAACGACCCATCAGTGTCGACACGGTCCGTCGCCGCTTGGCCTCCAACAATATCCATTGTCGACGTCCTGCTCGGACCGGCCTCGGTGGCGTCGTGGTTAGGCCATCGGTCTACAGACTGGTAGGTACTGGGTTCGGATCCCAGTCGAGGCATGGAATTTTTAATCCAGATACCGACTCCAAACCCTGAGTGAGACAAGGCTCAATGGGTAGGTGTAAACCACTTGCACCAACCAGTGATCCATAACTGGTTCAACAAAGGCCATGTTTTGTGCTATCCGACCTGTGGGAAGCGCAAATAAAATATCCCTTGCTGCTAATCGGAAAGAGTAGCCCATGTAGTGGCGACAGCGGGTTTCCTCTCAAAATCTGTGTGGTCCATAACCATATATCTGACGCCATATAACCGTAAATAAAATGTGTTGAGTGCGTCGTTAAATAAAACATTTCTTTCTTTCTTTCTTTACGTCCTGCTCGGGGCCCTATTCTTACAAACCGTCATTGTTAGGAACGACTGCAATGGGCCACACAGCTCGTCAACATTGGCGCTATCAGCAATGGAGAAGAGTCCTCTTCTCAGATGAAAGTCGATTCTGTATTTCAACGGCGGATGGCAGAGTACGGGTCTGGCGAAGAAGAGGTGAATGGTACGCAGTTGCATGTGTGATGGAGAGAAACCCGTGGGGTGGGAAAAGCATCATGGTTTGGGGAGCCATCGGGATCAACCATAAAGCTGGACCTGTGGTCTTTCAGAATATTGGCCCAGGTCGAGGTAATGGCGTCACGGCTTTGCGATATATCGACCAAGTCCTTCGAACTCGCATTGTGCCCTATTTCGGCCGTCGCCAGAATCACATGTTACAGCAGGACAATGCCCGCGCCCACACTGCCAGAGTCACCAGGTACTTTCTACAGCAGCCCAACATCAGAACCATGCCATGGCCAGCCCTCAGTCCAGATCTGAATCCAATAGAGCACTTGTGGGACGAAGTCCAAAGAAGACTCGATGAAGTGCGACCAAGGCCGATAACTGCAGCAGACCTGAATGTAGCTTTCCTCAGGATATGGGCCGCGATTCCAATGGCCTGTATCAACCACCTTATTCACTCCATGTACAGGATATGTGTGTCTGTGGTCAACGCTCGTGGGGGCCACACGAGGTATTGACTTGCAACGCCCCAACTGACACCTGCGATGTTAAATGCCCTTCTGAGAACTATGAGGAAACATTCCCCAACCTCTGTTGCAGAAGAGTGCAAAAATTAAACTTTCTCCGATTTTTCCTACTCGTGTATTCGTACATTTGAAAAATAAACATACTGATATTTAAAATCCAACTGACGTTTCTCTTGCGGTTCAGTATATAAAGACACACGTGTCTAACATTTTGGCTGTAAAGTGGTGTGCTTCACATAATTTGAAAGTTAATTTTACATTTGTTTTCAAATTAATTTTTGTTATTTCAACTACTTTAAGAATGTGATAATTCTCAAAGTGAACTAAACGTGATACTATATATCACATTTTCCAACGGCAACTTCCTTCGAGTAATAAAGATATGCATCATTGATGTACTCTGAATTATGTGTATTCTAGCAGAATAATGTTCTTTGTTACTATGTATAATATGTATACGTGTTTGTGATCCATATCAGTATCGAGGTACAACTCAGTGTTAAAGTTGCAGTGGAACAAATCAGATAATTTTCATTTCATTTCAACTTATTGGCTTGTAAAACAAATTATAGTGAATTTTTTTTTATATATACTACTCAAAAGAATTTAAGGGTCAGACGATATTTTCGACATTATTTTCTGAATGTCAATTATATTAGCTAGACCATAATGCCACGCATGGTATTGTTCCATTTTGACGAAAGTGGGTCTAAGCAACCCATAAATGAATTAAAATCCACTGTCATTGACACTGTCGACTAGTTCTAATAGCGAAAACATGCTTACATTTGCACGTAAATGAGGGCGAAAGCGAAAGGTCTGCTAAGTGCCCATAACTTGCTTTTTCACAAAGCGCTTCATTTGCACGCTTTGCACGTGCATTCCATGTTCCCAATGCTGAATTTCTGTATAATTGGAGTTTGCGTTCGTGTACGGTGCACACTCCAAATTCGACAATGGTACGACTTCAACTGACTATCGAAGATCGAGGAAGAGCTATTGCTTGGCTTCAGGATGGCAATACGCAAAGAAATGTTGCTCTGAGACTTGGTGTCAGTCAGAGTGTCGTTGGCCGACTGTGGCAACGGTACCAGGCAACGAATTCTGTTCGAAATCGTCCACGTTCGGGTAGACCCCGAAGCACTACAAATAGAGAGGACCGCTACATCACCAATATGGCTCTACGTCAACGCACAACCACTGCACGCCGATTACGTGACAATCTGCGGACTGCGACTGGAACTCGAGTGTCTGATCAAACCATACCCAATCGTCTGAGAGCCAATAATCTACGCTGCCGTCGCCAGGCTGTTCGACCACCACTCCTACCACGTCACAGAACGGCCAGACATCACTGGTGCACGCTTCATCTGCGGTGGCAACGTGTTCAGTGGGGTCGAGTGATGTTCACTGATGAGTCCAGCTTTAGTCTCCAGTTCAACGACGGTCGGGTTCGTGTCTACAGACGTCCTGGGGAGCGCCTCGCTGATGTTAACGTTAGACAACGTCACCTGTTCGGTGGTGGCAGCGTCACGGTGTGAGGCGGCATCTCTATCCACCACAGGACCCCCCTCTATGTGGTGGATGGCAATCTGAATGGAATCCGCTATCTGAATGAGATTATCCGGCCGTTGGTTCTCCCAGGCCTTCAGCAGATTGGCGGCGGGACAGTTCTGCAGGATGACAATGCCAGACCCCACCGCGCCAGGGTGGTGACGGACTTTCTCAGACAACAAGGTATCGCCAGGATGGATTGGCCAGCATATTCGCCTGACTTGGCCCCAATAGAGCACGCCTGGGACGAATTAGGCAGGAGAGTTCGGGATAACCATGCCCCTCCGGCCAACCTTCATGATCTGGGTCAACTTCTTATGGCAGAGTGGCAGGCCATTCCCCAAGAGTTCTTCAGACGTCTGATCAACAGCATGAGGCAACGATGTGTCGAGTGTATTCGCGCCAGGGGTGGATTCACACACTATTAAACGAATGTTCTAATGTGTAAAATCCATGTTTGACAACCTTCAACTTTGACAGCATGTCGTGTGACTTTCTTGTATACAGTGACGTTTATTTGTTTTTTTTTGTAAATATGGAATAATAAATATTTTTTTTGGTGTAGTTTACATCATCAATCTAATACACTCTGAAACTTATTTGGTTATAAATTTTTGACCCTTAAATTCTTTTGAGTAGGAAACTGCATGAGTTAAAGGGACAGACCCTAGTTTTTAAACACTAATGCACATTTTCCACTATTAGAGCCGTTTATGATCACTGAAGTCAAACATTACTTATATTTTTATTCTTAGATTATCCATTTTCGTAGAACCGAAGTGTTTCTGGTCATCTTGGTGTTTACAGCACCAAAAATTGCATTTTTTTTTTTTTTTTTTTTACACGCACAAGTTTGCGTTTGAGAAGTAGCGGTTTATAGATTCGAGTTCTAGTCTATTTTTAAGGATATTTCCCATTTTACTGTTTTAATGTCACAGACATTTCTTTCACTCAATTATAGCTTTATCCAAATGAATTACAGGTTTATAAATTAACAAAACTTAGCGTTCATTTTTTACGGCTTAAAACTAGGGTCCGCGTCTTTAATTGACATGGTTAAAATATGTCCGACTAAGAGAATTAAAATAGCATTTTTACAATATTAGTATTAGTATACGATAGACAGCGGGACGTAGCCCAGTACCTTGATGCGCGGTCGTTCTAGAATCGATCCTCGTCAATGGTCCTATTGGGCTATTTGTCGTTCCACCCATTGCACCGCGACTGATATGACAAAGGCCGTGGTATATGCTATCCTGTCCATATAATACATGCCTTGCTACTAATGGAAAAAAAAAAGAAGAAGCGAGTTTGCTCTCGAAGACTATATGTCGAAATTACCAAATGTTTAACATCCAATAGCCGATGATTTATAAATCAATGTGCTCCAGTGGTGTCGCTAAACAAAACGAACTGTATATTAAAGGTGATTCTGGTTGTCTTACGTTTTGTGTAAACTCTAAATTTTCGAAACGTAACGTAAAGTAAATAAATAAATAACTTTTTTCTTTTCCCCGGGTTAAATGTCTTTCTTGTGAAATCGTAAGCGAAAACACAACATTTCTGGCGAGAGAACTGAAGAAAATGCCGAATAACCGCATTGATGTCGTAATATATAACTGGTATATAATTGATTTCTGTGTTTTAAACTTGAGTGTGCTGTAGGATAGTTACGGCCATTGTTACTGTCTTACATTCGTCACGTCGGGTTATAGAATCCACCACTTGCTTAATCTGATTAAAATTAGCTCTACTGGTGTACCAGTAGATCTAACAGCATTGCGTTGACTCCCATGTCCAGGTGACATTTCATCTATAAATAACAATTTAAATGTCGACCAATTACACTTCGCCTTTATAGCGTTATTCGGGAGCATACAAATTCTAAAAATATCGGGCGAGACTATTTATGCAATAGGCGAACTTGTTGGTCTATTTCAACATTAAAAAAACAGGGGGAAAAGTGTAGTGATAAACTCTGGATTGTATACTAGTATCAACAGATTTTATGGCTATACCATCACGGATTTTTGTTTTCGTCTTAAAACGAATTTTATATAAAATATTATATTGAAATTAGTTTCCGGCATACCTCGTAATTCACCCGAATCATTTCGTATACCCTCGGCATAATCCCGAATGTTTTCAAATTCTTTTCAAATCATTGGCGTGATTTTGCAAGTAAGGTTTTGATTGGTTTAATGAAAGGTCAACTGGACATGAGCTCCAACGGAGTGCTGTTAGACTCACAGGTAATAGTGGAGCTAATTTTAATTAGATTGACCACTGCGTCAATGTCAGGTTAAGAATCTTCCTTAAGAATCACAGAAGAAGTTTTAAAATGCGCAGAGGTGTTGTTTATTTCCTCATCCAATATTACGGTAATGCAATGGGATACGATAAAGCAGGAAGGTTTGTTCAACTACACCTTGAGGCTAGCTCCAAATAAAAGTTTACATCCAGCAACTAGACTCGGTGAGCATATTGGAGCGTCCTTGCTATTTTCCGTGTGCAAAATTTACACGTCGCTCGATCGTCATTCGATACCCCCATCAACCCATTTTTCACCAGAGTGTATTTTGTGACACACACCGTGGTAGTCTTATTTGTGTAATTAGTCCCTTGCCACTACACGTATTAACACAAAATTGTTTGATAAGAAATGAATTAGTGATTTAGTACTATCATTAGTGGATATGATTCTTGATCTAAACATTAAACACACCAGTTCTCATGGTAACTCAGAATAAAGTATCATGTAATGACGCTTAGCACTTTGAATAGAATAGGATAGGATAGAATAGAATAGAATAGAATAGAATAGAATAGAATAGAATAGAATAGAATAGAATCGAATAGAATAGAATAGAATATATGTTTAACGACACCCTAGCACGAAAAATACATCGGCTATTGGGTGTCAAACTATGGTAAATGTAAACAGTAAATGATTTAACACTTTGAAGACATAAGAATGACACCCCCTATGTCCTCCCTCCCTCCCTCCCGTCTCATTTGCCTTTCTGTCTCTGTACCTTGCTACATTCCACAGACGACAATCCCATATTTGATGAAATGAATTTTGTTTTATAGGAGACAATCAGAGAAACGTTATTCTGCTTCCCCTGACTTACATGAATAGTTTCCTTGTAGAACCAATACCAAAAGTAATAATAGACAAACAAATGACCAGCGAGACATAACAAGAGTCGAAATAGCATATCACGGATATATAATTTTGGAGAAATAAATCTGATATGTTGATGCATGTGTCCTGGGATGCATACTATGCACTATATAAAAACAAAAGTATATCAATATTTACTCTACATACGATGGCCTAACATGCAAGCTGGCATGTTAGTATCACATTTTGCACTATTATACTACTATATGTCACAACTCTACTACACTATAAATCTACGTATGAATCCAATAATACGGAAAAACGCCAATCTAATTAAAATTAGCTCCACTGGTTAATTACTATTACCTGTGGATCTAACAGCACCCCGTTGGTGCTCATGTCCAGTTGACCTTTCATTCGACCAATCAAAACCTTACTTGCAAAATCATGCCAGTGATTTGAAAAGAATTTGAAAACATTCGGGATTATGCCGAGAGTATGAGAAATGATTCGGGTGAATTACGAAGTATGCCGGAAACTAATTTCAATATAAAATTTATATAAAATTTGTTTCAAGACGAAAAAAACCCCGTGATCAATATTTAAATTGTTATTTATAGATGAAATGTTACCTGGACATGGGAGTCCACGCAATGCTGTTAGATCTACTGGTAGACCAGTAGAACTAATTTTAATCAGATTGGGAAAAACGCGCAGAAAATAAACCAATCGTCGTTTCCTATTTTCTCGGGTTAATTGTGTCTGTTGTGAAATCGTATGCGAAGACGATATTGCTCTAGGCAGATTACCGAAATAAAACATGCATATTAAAACAGGATATGCAAAACAATAATTTGCCTTAAAGGTTTTCTTAAACGTCGAGCAAAGCAAATTAATAAATCATTGTATCGTTCTTTTACTTGGGTTAAAATGTCTTTCTTGTGAAATCTTGTTCGTAGATACTATTCTGGTCAGAGAACCTAAGGTCTTACTATACAGATCACTTCCGGGTGAGAGTTCATTCATCTCGGTCCACTATTTTTCCTAATTGTGACACATGTTATGGTTCATATATCACTTCTAGGAAATGGTGAAGAATCAAAACAATATGTTTAATGGTAAGCTTTCTGGCTGTATTTTGCCCATGTTATTTTGTAATATTGTGCATCGACCTTTTGGTACATAAGTGTATAGCGCAAGAGACAGCCGGGGTGAATCGGTTAATGAACCACCTGTTCGGACCAGTACTACAGCCAGATGCGGTCATATAGCAAAACACTGAGACGGAAATATTCTCAATTTTGGAGTGAAAATAAATGCTTATATAATATATGTTCGCAATGGTGTATGTTGTTAGTGCCAACGAGAACCCGTTCTATTGGCAATCTTCGTTTGACGTTGGGCAATTTAACATGTGTTTCAATGGCAAATGACATCTGTGTAGTGAGACCTAAACACAAGTTGTATATTCGTATACCATGGGTTAAGGTCCTGGCAAGGCAGGATAAGAAGGTTTATTTAACATCTTGGTTTATTAAAATTCCACTTGTGTTTTTCGCATTAATAAACGACGTTATAGGATGGTGCTGAAAAGTTGCTACTTTAAAATATTTGCAGGTGTTTGTTTCATAAACATTGACCGGTCTGTGACAAGAAATATAAATGAATAAGCAGTGAAAACAGATATTTGCCAAAGCAACTGACGAATAAATGTTAAGTAATTGCTGTGTTTATATACTTGCCATTTCTGCAACATATCTCTAGTTACCTGATTGTGAAATTTTAGAAACTGCTTTACTAACACTATAGCATGAATGTACTACTTCAGCTGCTTAATTTTGCAACATTTGTAGATTTGGTGCAGTCTTCGCTGTATGGAGGTTATCACATTTATAAGGGACCACTTCTTTTCCAATTTCCAATACCACCTGCCGCACTAATTCTATTATTCACATTTCAGGAGGCGATAAAGGATTTGAACACTTCTTGAAAGAAATGGGTAAGGATTGTATACACATTTTATTAAAAAAAATAATATATTAGAACTTATAAATATACAACTAGTGACACTGCCAGTGATTCACGAGTGCATGTCATCACAACTGTATTTATTCCAGTGAACTCTGTCCTGTACTAGATTTGAATTAGTATGCTAATCTGGGATTGCCAGTCCACTTTGTGGCGGTGCAAGACAATTGACATATCCAGTAAAGGATTTCCTCGGGATGGCTGTCCTCCTTTAGACGAGTCACCAGATAGAGATTCGTGGAATCAACCACTATTTTGCCAAATGTCCATTGTGCAGACACGGTGGGCCCATTGGGCTATTTTTCATTCCAGCCAGTGTACCACGACTGGTATATCAAATGCCGTGGTATGTGCTATCCTGTCTGTGGGAAGATTCATATCAAAGATCCCTTGCTACTAATGAAACAATGTAGCGGGTTTCCTATCTAAGACTATGTGTATGTGTGAGCATGTATGTATGCGTGTGTGTGTATGTATGTATGTATGTATGTATGAGAGTGTATGTATGTATGTATGTATATATGTATGTATGTATGTATGTATGTATGTATGTATGTATGTATATGTATGTATGAGAGTGTGTGTATACACGTGTCTGCATGTTTGTGTATGTGTGTGTGCTTGTGTGTGTATGTGTGTGTATGCATGTTTGTGTGTGTGTGTGCATGTTTGTGTGTGTGTGTGTGTGTGTGTTTGTGTGTGTGTATGCGTGTGTGTATGCATGTGTGTGTGTGTATATGTATGTATATATATATGTATGTATGTATGTATGTATGTATATGTATGTATGAGAGTGTGTGTATACACGTGTCTGCATGTTTGTGTGTGTGTGTGCTTGTGTGTGTATGTGTGTGTATGCATGTTTGTGTGTGTGTGCATGTTTGTGTGTGTGTGTTTGTGTGTGTGTATGCGTGTGTGTATGCATGTGTGTGTGTATATGTATGTATGTATATATGTATGTATGTATGTATGTATATGTATGTATGAGAGTGTGTGTATACACGTGTCTGCATGTTTGTGTGTGTGTGTGCTTGTGTGTGTATGTGTGTGTATGCATGTTTGTGTGTGTGTGTGCATGTTTGTGTGTGTGTGTGTGTGTTTGTGTGTATGCGTGTGTGTATGCATGTGTGTGTGTATATGTATGTATGTATATATGTATGTATGTATGTATGTATGTATATGTATGTATGAGAGTGTGTGTATACACGTGTCTGCATGTTTGTGTATGTGTGTGTGCTTGTGTGTGTATGTGTGTGTATGCATGTGTGTGTGTGTGCATGTTTGTGTGTGTGTGTGTGTGTGTTTGTGTGTGTGTATGCGTGTGTGTATGCATGTGTGTGTGTGTATATGTATGTATATATATATGTATGTATGTATGTATGTATGTATATGTATGTATGAGAGTGTGTGTATACACGTGTCTGCATGTTTGTGTGTGTGTGTGCTTGTGTGTGTATGTGTGTGTATGCATGTTTGTGTGTGTGTGCATGTTTGTGTGTGTGTGTGTTTGTGTGTGTGTATGCGTGTGTGTATGCATGTGTGTGTGTATATGTATGTATGTATATATGTATGTATGTATGTATGTATATGTATGTATGAGAGTGTGTGTATACACGTGTCTGCATGTTTGTGTGTGTGTGTGCTTGTGTGTGTATGTGTGTGTATGCATGTTTGTGTGTGTGTGTGCATGTTTGTGTGTGTGTGTGTGTTTGTGTGTGTGTATGCGTGTGTGTATGCATGTGTGTGTGTATATGTATGTATGTATATATGTATGTATGTATGTATGTATGTATATGTATGTATGAGAGTGTGTGTATACACGTGTCTGCATGTTTGTGTATGTGTGTGTGCTTGTGTGTGTATGTGTGTGTATGCATGTTTGTGTGTGTGCATGTTTGTGTGTGTGTGTGTGTTTGTGTGTGTGTATGCGTGTGTGTATGCATGTGTGTGTGTGTATATGTATGTATGTATGTATGTATATGTATGTATGAGTGTGTATACACGTGTCTGCATGTTTGTGTATGTATGTGTGCTTGTGTGTGTATGCGTGTGTATGCATGTTTGTGTGTGTGTGCATGTTTTTGTGTGTGTGTGTGTGTGTGTGTGTGTTTGTGTGTGTATGCGTGTGTGTATGCATGTGTGTGTGTGTATATGTATGTGTGCTTGTGTGTGTGTATGTGTGTGTATGCATGTTTGTGTGTATGTGTGCTTGTGTGTGTGTGTGTGTATGCATGTTTGTGTGTATGTATGTGTGCTTGTGTGTGTGTGTGTGTGTATGCATGTTTGTGTGTATGTATGTGTGCTTGTGTGTGTGTGTGTATGCATGTTTGTGTGTATGTATGTGTGCTTGTGTGTGTGTGTGTGTGTGTGTATGCATGTTTGTGTGTATGTATGTGTGCTTGTGTGTGTATGCATGTTTGTGTGTATGTATGTGTGTGTGTGTGTGTGTGTATGCATGTTTGTGTGTATGTATGTGTGCTTGTGTGTGTGTGTGTGTGTGTAAAATCAGAAAACCTCTACTGGTATGAAAGCAATACAGACGTACACATACTCAGTGTTATATTCAAAATGTATATTATGTGTATTATTACAACCGTACTGGAGCTCGACGCGGTAAGACGTGTTTGCTTCGCTCGTGCACACTGCACGTGCTTTCGTGTGCTCGACTTGGGGATCCTTCATTTCGTTGTTTTTGTCAGCGAAATTAAGTTTCCTACTGGGATGTATGCGGCCATTGGAACTGATTGAACGTGGGAACGCTTCTCGTTTCGACAGCCTGCACCACCAGGTTGGATTCTTTTTTAGAGAGATTCCTTGCCTCCACGTCATTTCTCCGGCTGACTATGTTGACTTTTTTTTTCGTGACTCGTATGACGGCCATTCTGCAGAACGCCACGGTTGTTCGCGTTTAGTCTCTACATGTCCGAGCCTGTCCTAGCAGCACTGGATGATTGACCGCTTCACTCTAAGAAGAAATAGGAAGCGGGGTCGACTACTCTTTTCTAGACTTTACTTTGCTTTATAGTGATACCATCTCGTGTCCTCTGAAGTCAGGCCCGTCGGCACGACTATACCAACCCATGACGACTGGACTATACCATAATCTGATACTCTCTCGTTCAGACGGATCCGGCTTCTCAAGATCTGTATTTCAGCACAGCACTAAACCTTCAACGTCTAATGACTGTCAATCTAGGGGTTTTCTTGACGGGATGCAGCCCATCCCTATAAGCTGTGCTTCAAACGGCCATAACTAGGCAATATCGATCGGACTTTAAACTGTTAGATCTGCATTCAAAAGTTTATGTCGAAATTACTCTTTTATTAATATTATTAAATAGTCCGATCCTCTCTTCTTTCTCTTATTTAATTTTGGACTGTCCTTCTAAAATGCTCCAAATTATATATATAAATATTTGGCCGAGCAGTCAATTCTTTTATTTTTGGCTTGTAACCTTTTATTTATTTATTTTTAAATTCTACTAACTCTTTTACTAATTGCTATTTTCAAAATGCTGCCCATTTTCAACTCTACCCTCCCCCTTCCCCCATCCCGAGTCAGGCCACCGATCTTATCGGAGGTCGGACTCTGGATGGGCGTGTTCGAAACCCTAGTGGTATATTAGCATGTTAAAGTAGTTTATCTATCTATCGTACTAAGACTACATGTAAAAATCACCAAGTGTTTGACATCCAATAGCCGATGATTAATAAACCAATGTGCTCTAGTGGTGTCATTAAACAGAACAAACTTTAATTTTTACAATCCTGTTAAATTATTATTGTCAGTAGATTTAATTGTTGACCGCCTGGCAACTCACGTGTTTGAACAGACCTCTGAAAGTAGTTTGTATTCCAGTGTATTAAAGTGACGTATCCTAGTTTTTAAACACTACAGTAATTTTTATTACGATTAGAGCAGTTTCTGAAATGAAATCAAACCTTACTTATATTTCTTGTTTAAATTATCGATTTCCGTACATCCCAAGTGTTTCTCGTCATATTTCTAAAAACTCACGAACCTCTAAGAAGTAACAGTTATGGAGATATAATCTCTAATCTGTTTTTAAGGGTATGCGCGTTTCATCGTCTCATATTTTTGTTTAACTCAGTTGTAACGTTATCCAAATGTGTTACACGTTTGTAGTTTATTAAACTTAATATAATTTTTTCACTGGTTGAAACTAGGGTTTGCGACTTTAGATCAACATATTCAGCGATGTCTCTAGCTCTGGCGAGGAGAGTGTAAAAGAAACGCATGTACTGGCCCTCAGCTGGTATGTCGAGGTTGACTGTTACATACATAGATATTAACGTACTGGCACAGGGAATAATTAAATCCTTCCTGACCTCAAAAATTGTCCCATGCCGTTGTTTGGACTCGAACCTGTGGTATCGAATCGCCCGCAAATTGAAAGACTAATCACGATGCGCTCTGAGCTATTGAGGCATCCATAAAAAGTATGCTCTTTAATTAACTACATGCATGGAGCCTACTGTTTACGCGGTCGATCCCGCTTACATGCATGCAACAGTGGGCAGACCTGGCACTGGCTAGTATGTATTGATGTATGAATATCTATATAATATTGTATGTATGTCGAGGTTGACTGTTACATACATAGATATTAACGCACTGGCACAAGGGATAATTAAATAGTTTCTGGTCTCACAAATTGACCCATGCCGTTGCTTGGACTCGAACCTGTGGCACCGAATCGCCCGCAAATTGCAAGACTAACCACGATGCGCTCTGAGCTATTTAAGCATCCATAAAAAGGATGCTTTTTAACTCAACTATACGCATGGGGCCTACAATCTATGCAGTCGATACCGCTTACATGCATGAAACAGTGGGCAGACCTGGCACTGGCTAGTATGTATTGATGTTTGAATATCTATATAATATTGTATGTATGTCGAGGTTGACTGTTACATACATAGATATTAACGCACTGGCACAGGGGATAATTAAATAGTTTCTGGCCTCACAAATTGTCCCATGCCATTGCTTGGACTCGAACCTGTGGCACCGAATCGCCCTCAAATTGCAAGACTAACCACGATACGCTCTGAGCTATTGAGGCATCCATAAAAAGGATGCTCTTTAACTCAACTATATGCATGGGGCCTACAATCTATGCAGTCGATCCCGCTTACATGCATGAAACAGTGGGCAGACCTGGCACTGGCTAGTATGTATTGATGTATGAATATCTATATATTGTATGTATGTCGAGGTTGACTGTTACATACATAGTTATTAACGTACTGGCACAGGGGATAATTAAATCCTTATTGGCCTCACAAATTGTCCCATGTCGTTGCTGGGGCTTGAACCTGTGGCACCGAATCGCCCGCAAATTGCAAGACTAACCTCGATGCTCTCTATGTTTGTATGTATGAGATTGTGTGTGTGTGTGTGTGTGTGTGTGTGTGTGTGTATATACACGTGTTTGTGTGCATATGCATATGTGTGTGTGTGTGTGTGTGTATGTGTGTGTGTGTGTGTGTAAAATCAGAAAAAACTCTACTGGTATGAAAGCAATGTAAAAAAGTTTGTTTTAAATAACGACGCCACTAGAGCACATTGATTTTTTTAAAATCTTATCATCGGCTATTGGACGTCAAACATATGGTCATTCTGACACTGTTTTTTAGAGGAAACCCGTTGTCGTCACATAGGCTACTCTTTTACAACAGGCAGCAAGGGATCTTTTATTTGCGCTTCCCACAGGCAGGATAGCAGAAACCATGGCCTTTGTGGAACCAGTTATGGATCACTGGTCAGTGCAAGTGGTTTACACGACGCCACCGAGGTCGGTTTGAAAGCAATGTAGACCTACACATACTCAATGTTATATTCAAAATACATGTATGCTGGTTGTATATTATTACAATCGTGCATGTAAAAATGACAAAAAACGTAGCGGGTTTCCTCTCTAAGACTACATGTAAAAATCATCAAATGTTTGACATCCAGTACCCGATGATTGATATATCAATGTGCTCTAATGGTGTTATTAAACAGAACAAACTAACGTTTACAATCGTGTTAAATTGTTATTGTCAGTAGATTGTTAACCGCGTGACGACTCACGTGTTTGAACAGATCTCTGAAAGTAGTTTGTATTCAGATGTATTAAAGTGACATATCCTAGGTTTTAAACACTACAGGGTATTTTTTACGATTAGAGCAGTTTCTGAAATGAAATTAGACCTTATTTATATTTCTTGTTTAAATTATCGATTTCCGTACATCCCAAGTGTTTCTCGTCATATTTCTAAAAACTCACGTACTTCTAAGAAGTAACAGTTATGGAGATATAATCTCTAATCTGTTTTTAAGGGTATGCGCGTTTCAACGTCACTTACTTTTGTTTAACTCTGTTGTAACGTTATCCAGATGTGTTACAGGTTTGTAGTTTATTAAACTCGATATTATTTTTTTTCACTGGTTGAAACTAGGGTTTGCGACTTTAAATCGACATATTCAGTGATGTCTCTAGCTCTGGCGAGGAGAGTGCAAACGAAACGCACTTGTCCCTCAACTATTGCCTTTTAAGTTAGTGCATATTTTATCACTACCCTTCCCCCCCAAAAATATGTAATAACCCTCCCCTACCTCCTGCAGAAAACCCCCGCCAGGAACGACACTGAAAATGTTAACAAAAATCAAACACTCACCGTGTATAAAGCTACACAAAGACGTGTTAATGTTTTTTTTCTTGTCTTTGCGTACAGCACGTCTAGCTGATGATTAATGACAGATATATAACAAAGTGTCTGTGTGGAACAAACACATAGTGCGAATCAAAATGTCAGATATAGTTGTATTTACGGCTGTTTAAAATGTAACTGTTTTTCTTGTGTTTCTGTTAGAGTCACGTACATTGATATCAAATCAATACGCATTATGTATTTCAAAGGAGTTGTATATAAAAGTGATTTATATTCCTGTAGATTATGTAAAACTGTTTCACACTGAAATATCACTTGTCGTTCACCACACGGAACATATTTCCATTGGCTACAACGTTAGTACATGTATTTGGATAGAAGGCCAACCACATTGTAACACCTATTACGGTATACCGGTGGTCTGCGATTGGTATAATAATATCAAATACCATACATGGTATGAGCTATACTGTTTATGGGAAAGTACATTTTCTTACACCCCCGTTGCTGAGAAAGAAAGAAATGTTTGATTTAACGACGCACTCAACACATTTTATTTACGGTTATATGGCGTCAGACATATGGTTAAGGACCACACAGATTTTAAGAGGAAACCCGCTACATGGGCTACTCTTTCCGATTAGCAGGATAGCACAAACCATGGCCTTTGTTGAACCAGTAATAGATCTCTGGTCGGTGCAAGTGGTTTACACCTACCCAATGAGCCTTGCGGAGCACTCACTCAGGGTTTGGAGTCGGTATCTGGATTAAAAATCCCATGCCTCAACTGGGATCCGAACCCATTACCTACCAGCCTGTAGACTGATGGCCTAACCACGACGCCACCGAGGCCGGTAACCGTTGGTGAGAATACCATGCGTTATTTTTGATAACACATACTTGTTTACACAATTTCAAGACATTCGACTGGCTGCTCCTAGGTGATGACCAGGTCACCACTGCCATACATCCAATGACTAACTATACGATGGAAATCGATTACATTGTTGCGTATAGTTAACCAGACAATCATGGATCTGTGACGCGTAAGTTAGCTACAAGTGCAACGGCTGTAAATAACTTTTAGTCGAAAAAGTTGTTAAAATTTGCTTAAACATGGTTTTTCAGGATTTGTAAGAAATAGAATGATGCATTCGTGTTCGTTAAATACCATTTATCTCACAACTCGTTATTTAAAAATGTATCAAACTCGCTTTCGCTCGTTAGGTACATTTTAAAACAACTCATTGTGAGATAGATGGTATCTAACGGCCACTCATGTATATATATATATATATATATATATAGATATATATATATATATATTATATATATATATATATATATATATATATATATATATATACAATATATCTTACTAGTTATAGGATGTGTGAGAGAGAGAGCGAGAGAGAGAGAGAGAGAGAGAGAGAGAGAGAGAGAGAGAGAGAGAGAGAGAGAGAGAGAGTTAAAAATGTGTTTGTTTGTTTAACGACACCACTAGAGCACATTGATTTATTAATTGTCGGCTATTAGATGTAAAAAAATAGAGAGAATATTTCCTTCTCGGTGTAGGGGTGAGGTCGTATAAAATAGAGGCCAAAGGGTTGGATGGGATGTCCGAACACCCTGCATTCCCCATTTTACGGATAGACAGACATACCCAGTTTAGTAGACAAAATATATTCATTGATCTTAAAACCTGACCTATATGTTTCGCTAGATTGGTTGATTATCTTAGTGACATCTGAAAACAATTACGCACGCCGACTGAATGACAGGAAATCTAACACTTGAGTGAGTGGGTGGGTGGATAGTATTGGATTTAGTTACATTCTTCCACTAACAGTGACACATAGGATGTATCCGTTCAAACCTTGAATGAGGCCACCGTTTGAAACAAGAGGATATGACAGCGCTAGTTGACGCAGGTAAAACATTTAATACCCGTCAATGGCAGGTGTTCTCGTAACAGAACAGTTAGACGTACCTATTGTCGGAACTGCCAGGTCGTGTCACTGGCTGGTGTTCTCGTTACAGAACAGTTAGACGTACCTATTGTCGGAACTGCCAGGTCGTGTCACTGACTGGTGTTCTCGTTACGGAACAGTTAGACGTACCTATTGTCGGGACTTCCAGGTCGTGTCACTGGCTGGTGTTCTCGTTACAGAACAGTTAGACGTACCTATTGCCGAAACTGCCAGGCCGTGTCACTGGCAGGTGTTCTGGTTACGGAACAGTTAGA